>NC_059080.1:44110438-44233969 GCF_020497125.1 Mauremys mutica
GGATTCTGCCTGTGCCTAGAGAAGGGCAACAAAGGTGTGACAAGATTATGGCGATCAACAGATGGCTCCGGCAGTGGTGCTATAAGGATGGCTTTGGGATGCATGGCCACTAGGAAGCATTCATGGACAGAGGACTGTTCTCTCAGGATGGACTTCACCTGAGTAAGGAGGGAAATAGACTTCTAGGATGGAGGCTGGCACAACTGATTAAGAGAGCTTTAAACTAGGAATTTGGGGGAGATGGTTGGGAGATGTCCAGGTAATCTCCACGCCAGAATTTTACATTGAGAAGGAAAAAAACAAAGAAAGAAAGGATACAGCTGTGGGTATGAGAATGGACATAAGGAGGAAGGGTAGTGTAGATAACCAGTCTAATAGGTGATACTGGCGGTAGAATGTCTGTGCCTAATCGGGTAAAGAATGTCAGTGAAGCCAAAGAGCAAAAATTAAGATGTTTGTACACTAATGCGAGGAGCTTAGGTAACAAAATGGAGGAACTAGAGCTACTGGTGCAGGAAATGAAACCAGATATTATAGGGATAACAGAAACATGGTGGAATAGTAGTCATGACTGGAATACAGGTATTGAAGGCTATGTGCTGTTTAGGAAAGACAGAAATAAAGGCAAAGGTGGTGGAGTAGCATTGTATATCAATGATGAGGTAGACTGTAAAGAAATAAGAAGTGATGGAATGGATAAGACAGAGTCTGTCTGGGCAAAAATCACATTGGCAAAGAAAGCTACCCCTGGGATAGTGCTTGGGGTGTGCTACAGACCACTGGGATCCAATTTGGATATGGATAGAGACCTCTTTAATGTTTTTAATGAAGTAAACACTAATGGGAATTGTGTGATCATGGGAGACTTTAACTTCCCAGATATAGACTGGAGGACAAGTGCTAGTAATAATAATAAGGCTCAGATTTTCCTGGATGCGATAGCTGATGGATTCCTTCACCTAGCAGTTGAAGAACCAACAAGAGGGGATGCCATTTTAGATTTGGTTTTGGTGAGTAGTGAGGACCTCCTAGAAGAAATGGTTGTGGGGGACAACCTTGGTTCGAGTGATCATGAGCTAATTCAGTTCAAACTAGATGGAAGGATAAACAAAAATAGATCTGGGACTAGGGCTTTTTATTTCAAAAGGGCTAACTTTAAAGAATTAAGGAAATTAGTTAGGGAACTGGATTGGACTGAAGAACTTGTGGATCTAAAGGCGGAGGAGGCCTGGAATTACTTCAAGTCAAAGTTGCAGAAACTATCAGAAGCCTGCATCCCAAGAAAGGGGAAAAAATTCATAGGCAGGAGTTGTAGACCAAACTGGATGAGCAAGCATCTCAGAGAGGTGATTAAGAAAAAGTAGAAAGCCTACAAGAAGTGGAAGATGGGAGGGATTAGCAAGGAAAGCTACCTTATTGAGGTCAGAACATGTAGGGATAACGTGAGAAAGGCCAAAAGCCATGTAGAGTTGTACCTTGCAAAGGGAATTAAAACCAATAGTAAAAGGTTCTATAGCCATATAAATAAGAAGAAAACAAAGAAAGAAGAAGTGGGACCGCTAAACACTGAGGATGGAGTGGAGGATAATCTAAGCATGGCCCAATATCTAAACAAATATTTTGCCTCAGTGGCTAATGAAGAGCTTAGGGATAATGGTAGGATGACAAATGGGAATGAGGATATGGAGGTAGATATTACCACATCCGAGGTATAAGCCAAACTTGAACAAGCTTAATGGGATTAAATCGGGGAGCTCAGATAATCTTCATCCAACAATATTAAAGGAACTGGCACATGAAATTACAAGCCTATTAGTAAGAATTTTTAATGAATCGGTAAAGTCAGAGGTTGTACCGTACGACTGGAGAATTGCTAAGATAGTTCCTATTTTTAAGAAAGGAAAAAAAAGTGATCCGAGTAACTATAGGCCTGTTAGTTTGACATCTGTAGTATTCAGGAAAAAAATTTGAAGGAGAAAGTAGTTAAGGACATTGAGGTCAATGGTAATTGGGACAAAATACAACATGGTTTTACAAAAGGTAGATTGTGCCAAACCAACCTGATCTCCTTCTTTGAGAAGGTAACAGATTTTTTAGACAAAGGAAATGCAGTGGATCTAATTTACCTCAATTTCAGTAAGGCATTTGATACGGTTCCACATGGGGAATTATTAGCTAAATTGGAAAAGATGGGGATCAATATGAAAACTGAAAGGTGGATAAGGAACTGGTTAAAGGGGAGACTACAATGGGTCATACTGAAAGGTGAACTGTCAGGCTGGAAGGAGGTTACTAGTGGAGTACCTCAGGGATTGGTTTTGGGACCAATCTTTTTATTACTGACCTTGGCACAAAAAGTGGGAATGTGCTAATAAAGTTTGTGGATGACACAAAGCTGGGAGGTATTGCTAACACAGAGAAGGACCGGGATATCATACAGGAAGATCAGGATGACCTTGTAAACTGGAGTAATAGCAATAGGATTAAATTTAATAGTGAAAAGTGCAAGGTCATGCATTTAGGGATTAATAACAAGAATTTTGGTTATAAATTTGCGGACACATCAGTTGGAAGTAATAGAGGAGGAGAAGGACCTTGGAGTATTGGCTGATCACAGGATGACTATGAGCCACCAATGTGATATGGCCATGAAAAAAGCTAATGCGGTCTTAGAATGCATCTGGCGAGGTATTTCCAGTAAAGATAAGGAGGTGTTAGTACCATTATACAAGGCACTGGTGAGACCTCATCTGGAATATTGTGTGCAGTTCTGGTCTCCCATGTTTAAGAAGGATGAATTCAAACTGGAACAGGTACAGAGAAGGGCTACTAGGATGATCTGAGGAATGGAAAACCTGTCTTATGAAAGGAGACTCAAAGAGCATGGCTTGTTTAGCCTAACCAAAAGAGGGGAGATATGATTGCTCTTTATAAATATATCAGAGGGATAAATATCAGGGAGGGAGAGGAATTATTTAAGCTTAGTACCAATGTGGTGTGATGGACCCAGGCCAGTTGGGAACAGCAGAGTAGTCCTATTAGTATCCAGCCTAAGGGGAGGATCCACAGGTCTGGGATACTAACTAATTACGTGCGACAACCAATGAAAAAAACAGGATCAGGAGTGAGGTCATAGGGCTAAATGAAGGGAACCTGATGGGAACACCGAGCAGAGAACCTCAGACAACGCCCACTGCTCCTCGAAGGTGTCAAGGGAGTCAGTGGACGCCGCCCAGAGGAACTCTGCCCGGATGCGTGAACGGATGGAGGAGCGGAAATAGGCCCCACAGTCGCAGGAAATCCCGTCAGCCAACCTCCTCTCTCTGGTTTTGTAGATGGCTAGTTTGGCCAGGGTCAAGAGGAGGTTGACAAGGAGATCCCGCGTCTTTGTGGGGCCACGGATGGGGAGTGCATAGATAAACAGGTGAGGGGAAAAGTGCAACCAAAAACGCAAGAGGAGAGCCAAGAGGAGCCGGAACAGGGGCTGCAACCTGGCACACTCTAAATAAACGTGCGCCAGGGTCTCCTTCACGCCACAAAAGGGGCAGGTGTTGGCAGGGGCGGCTCTAGAAATTCCGCCGCCCCAAGCAGGGCGGCGCACCGCGCCGCTCGCGCCGCCCTTCCCCGGTCCCAAGGCCAGGGCAGAAGTGCCTGCGGACGGTCCCGTGGTCCCGCGGCTCCGGTGGAGCATCCGCAGGCATGCCTGCGGGAGCTCCGTCCGAGCCCCCGGGACCAGCGCACCCACCGCAGTCATGCCTGCGGGAGCTCAAGCGGAGCCGCGGGAAGAGGGGACCCTCCGCAGTCATGCCTGCGGCAGGTCCGCTCGTCCCAGGGCTCCGGTGGACCTCCCGCAGGCATGACTGCAGAAGGTCCGCCGGAGCCAAATGCCGCCCTGCCAGGACAATGCCGCCCCACGCGCCTGCTTGGTGCGCTGGGGTCTGGAGCCGGCCCTGGGTGTTGGGGACAGGGGTAAACCGCGCCAAGTACACGCCCGTGCTCATGGCCCCGTGAAGGAGCCGCCAACTGACATCCCCGGTGGGCCTCAGGACCAGGGCAGAATACAGGCTGGCCCACCGGGGCTCCTCACCCCCGAGAGGTGGCAGGAGGTCCCGCCATTTTGTATCGGGGCGGGACGCGAGGGTGAGGTAGTGAAGAGTGTGGAGCACGAGCATGTACAGATGTTTTCTTGGCGCGGTCTGGAACAGAACCGGCTGCAGATCGGGCAGCCAGCTCGCAGTGAAAGGGCGAGGGGGTCGATTGGGTCCACAGGGCAGGGGCCCGATAAAAAGGTCCACGGGGCCCGGGATGGAAGGTGGATGGGCCGTGCCCTCTCGCAGGACCCAGTCAAGGTAGGCCTGAGCAGCGGGCAGTAAAGCGGCCTTCACCTCCAGAAGTACGCACCGGGGAGTAGGAGGGCTGGAGAGCCCCATGCGCTGAGCGAGCATCAGGGGATCCAGCCAGTCTCCCCAGTCGTAGTCCAGGAGGTCTCCGACCCTGGTGACTCCTGCCAAGACCAGCCTCTAGCGCACCGAGGGGGACTCCGCCACCTGCACACGGAGCTGGGGGTTGTGTAGCAGTGGCTCCGCGAGGAGATCAACCCCCACGGTGGCCGCCACAGACCTGGTTGCCGAAAAGAGCTTCCAGGTCTGGAGGAGGTCTTGGTAGAAGACCGGCAGCCCAGAGAGGTCTCGCGGAAGACCTCTCGGATGGAGATAAAAGAGCTGCCGGTCGTATCGGAGCCCTCGGAAGCGGCAGAGGAAGGCGTGCGCCAGTGCTCTCCATGCCGGACTACCCACACTATACAGGAGCCTCTGCAGGGCCTGGAGGCGGAAGACATGGACCTGAGTGCGCAGGCACTTCAGGCCCTGTCCCCCCTCCTCCAGGGGCAGGTGGAGGACCCCTGCAGAGACCCAGTGCGTCCCTGGCCAAAAGAACTCCAGAACCGACGTCCGGAGGTTGGCCAGGAAATCCGGGGCCGGGACCAGGGTGTTGAGCCGGTACCAGAGCATGGACAGGACTAGTTGATTCAGCACCAGCGCCCTCCCTCGGAGAGAGAGGCACCGGAGTAGTCCTGTCCATTTCCGGAGCCGCGCCCTCACCCCGCCCTCTAAACCATGCCAGTTCTCCGGCGGAGATGGATGCGTGGCAGAAAGGTAAATGCCGAGCTAGAGCAGCGGACCCACGCTCCACCACATGGCCTGAAGCGCGGGTGGGAGGGAGCTTGCCTGCCACCCGTCCCCGACCACCAGGCCAGAGCTCTTGACCCAGTTGACCTGGGCGGAGGAGACTGCCAAATAAATGGCCTGGCAAGCCTCCAGCCGCACCATGTCGCCCGGGTCCTGGACCACGAGGAGCACATCATCGGCGTACGCCGACAGGACCAGCCACAACTCCAGCTCCCGGAGCACCAACCCCGTCAGCCTCCGACGGAGGAGACAGAGGAAGGGCTCGATCGCCAGAGCATACAGCTGACCCGAGAGGGGACACCCCCGTACTCCTCGCCCGAAGCTGACCGGCTCGGTCAGGGTCCAGTTGAGCCTGACCAGACACTCCGCGGAAGCGTACAGCACCTGGAGAAAACCCACAAACTGGGGTCCGAAGCCGAACGCTCGCAGAGTGCTCAGGAGATACCTGTGGTCCACCCTGTCGAATGCCTTCTCCTGATCCAGGGACAAGAGGGCGAACGACAGACCATCCCTACACCCTAATTCCAAAAGGTCCCAGACCAGATACAGGTTATCAAAGATCATGCGGCCCGGGACGGTGTAGGTCTGGTCTGGGTGGACCACGTCCGCCAGCATGGACCCTAGCCGCATCGAGATGACCTTTGCAATGATTTTGTAGTCCGTGCTGAGGAGCGAGACGGGACGCCAATTCCGTAAATCGCGGAGGTCAGGGGAATTACTCAACCTTGCCTGGATACCAGAAATGGACCCAGACATGCCTGGACTTGTGTTTTCCAAAACTTGTGTTTACCCTCATAGACTGAGAGTATAAAACAGACACAGTGGCCACATGCTTGGCCTTTCTCCTGCCATCGCCTACTCTACAAGCAACTAAGACACTGAGAAGACCAGACTCAAACAGGGGAGATTGGCCCAGATTTTGAGGGTGAAATCTGTATACTAAGTACTGAAATATCCAGTGGGGTGAAAAAAACTGCTTAGCCTAGTTACTGCCCATTCTAACAAGGTCGAGAGATTAGACTGTGTGCTTATATTTTATTTCTTTTTGTAATTAACTCTGACTTTTTGCCTATCACTTAATATCACTAAAATCAATCTTTTGTAGTCAATAAACTTCTTTAATTGTTTATCTTTACCAGTGACTTTGCCTGATAAATCTGCACAGCTTTTGTAAAGACAGCTGTATATCCACTTTCTATTGATACAGTGGTGAACCAATTAATAAAACTGCATTGCTCGTCTTGCTCGTCTTGAGCAGTGCAAGACAGTATATTCCTGAGCTACAGTGCTGGGAGCTGGGGGGATTTGGCTCTGGTGTATTTCTCTGTGTGATTCATGAGTGCCTCTAGGACAGAGGTGGGCAAACTTTTTGGCCTGAGGGCCGCATCTGGATATAGAAATTGTAGGGCGGGCCATGAACACTCACAAAATTAACAATTCAGAGATATTAAAATAAACTCTATTTAATAAAGATACATTTTAGTGGAAATAAACATAAACCTTACTTACTATGATAAATATACCATCATAACAACGGATTATAATAATTAAACCAAACTTAATTCCTTTCCACACCCTCTTTGATTAATGTGAACAATGCAGTTGGTCACCATTTTTTTACAATGGCATGAAAATCCACTGTCAATCTCATTGTGGAAATCTGCAATACCAAGCTGAGATGCTGGTCAGTTAACTGTAGCGAGATTTGTTGTAATTCAGCAGGGAAAATGTTTGTTTGCACACAGAGGTGTAGCCGAAGAAAACTGAGATTTGCTGTGCCACCTTGTGGATATTTGGGAACTTTGTTTCACTCAAGGAGGCATAAAACTCATCCAGTTTTTCTGAATTGTACTTTTCCATCAATGTGGAATCACACTGGAGATCAGTGAGCTCCACTTGTAATTCTTGTGGCGCTTTCTTGTAGTCAAATGACAATGGGCATGACACCAGCTCCAGTGTCTTCCCTCTCTTCTCAAAGTTAGAGAATCAACGAGAAAATTCTCTGTGCAAGTCACTCAAAATTTTGCTGTACTTTTCTCTCTGCTCTGGCGACACTTCAGAGTATTACAGTGTTGGAAAGTGAGCAAACACTTTGTCTTTAATTTGTTTTGAAACAAGACTAACTTGGCTTTGAAAGCTGTCACGTGAGAATATAAATTGTGTACAAACACATTCTTTCCTTGCAGGTCTACATTAAGTTCATTTAAATGTGCCAAGATATCCACACCAAAGAGAGGTTGCACACCCAGTTTGAATTCTTTAATTCAGGGAAATCATTTTCTTTCCCCTGCATCTCCAGAAAAGTGCTAAATTCATCTCTGAGCTCCCACACTCACTGCATTACCTTTCCTAGGCTAAGTCAGTGAACATTTGTATGATAAAGTAAGTCCTGGTGTTCAACATCAGTGTCTTCAAGAAGGGAAATGAACTGCCAATGATTAAGTTCCCTCGCTCTTATGAAGCTCACTATTTCCACTACTGTGCAAAAAACATGATCCATGTCCAGGACATTTTTGCAGAATACAATGCAGAAAAATCACCTCTTTATCAGGGTCATCTTCTTTTACTTTGTCCTGAATTCTTTTTAAAAGTCCTACGTTTTTCCCAGTTAAATTTGGTGATTCATCTGTGGTTACGTTTGCCAGTTTACTCCAGGGGAGCTTCAGATGTTTAAGGCATTTGTATTTTAAAGTAAGTCCTGGTGTTCAGTGCTAGTGTCTTCAAGAAGGAAAATGAACTGCTGATGATTAAGTCCCCTCTGTGATGGGTTGAATCGCAGAAATCCCCTTTGGAACTGCCACCTGATGTGCTGAGACTATATCTGAGCCTCTTTTCCCTGGCAGCTTGGGACATCTGTGCCCTGCCTGTTTGTGCCAGACACACCAGCCTGCTATGAACACAGACCCAGGTCTGAACCACGTCCCCCAAAAGCTGCAGGCTTAACTGAAAAGAGCTTAAGAAGTGCTCCTGTCTCCAGCACCCAGATACCCAGCTCCCAATGGGGCTCAAACCCCAAATAAACACATTTTACCCAGTATAAAGCTTATGCAGGGTAAACTCATAAATTGTTCACACTCTATAACACTGAGAGAGAGAGATATGCACAGCTGTTTGCCCCCCCCCATATTAATACATGCTCTGGGTTAATTAATAAGTTAAAAGTGATTTTATTAAATATAAAAAGTAGGATTTAAGTGGTTCCAAGTAATAACAGACAGAACAAAGTGAATTACCAAGCAAAATAAAATAAAACACACAAGTCTAAGCCTAACACAGTAAGAAAGTGATTACAGATGAAATCTCACCCTCAGAGATGTTCTAATAAGCTTCTTTTACAGACTAGCCTCCTTCTAGTCTGGGTCCAGCAATCATGTTTTGTACTCACATTTTGTTCTCTGGGTGCCTCCTGGGCAGAAGGAGAGAGAGGGGGAGATTTAAGTAGGAAATTGTAACCACTATGTGCATACCCCCCTCCTTATAAGAGACACTATCTTCTAGCCTGCTCTCTAGATTTCATTGACATTTGAGTAAAGGATGTCTTTGCCAGGGAGCCTCATGCTTCAATACCCATTCCCAAATTATAAGCAGGGAGCCTCTCTCTCTTTCTATTTTCAGAATTACAGTCTTGTGGTTGATTTTCTATCGATAATCAATAGCTGATAACTGCTTATCAATAAGTGGTAAGGGTTCTCATTTATGCCTTCTTGCTTATTGATGATTCATTGTTGTTGGTCTGACATCATCTGATTAAAATATGACCATAGAGATCATTGCTGCAACCACTGTTATATATTTGCAACAAATCTTGTACAAAAAGTGGCTGTCTAGCTGCCCTTCGTGCCTTTTAAAATTGGCTCCAAAAAAAGTTCCCATTCAATGCTGTAAAATTAAATATTTCTCTCTCTCCCTGTCTTCCCTCATCCTAAAATAGGTAATGTTTTCTTAAGTGGTTTTAAATCTCTCACATTTTGGGTGACCATCTTGAAATTCTTAAATGGGACTTTCCTGACAGAATGTGCTGAGTACCCAAACTTTGAAAATGAAGCTCCTTCTAAGGCATCTCAAAAAATCGAACACAATTTGATAGAATTATAATATTTTTTGAAAACTTGGCCTATGTGCAGAGGAGGGAAATTTGATAGTGGCCCTTAAGTTCTCTGTTAAGGACAATGTTGACTCTCTGATTAAGTATCAGGCAGAATATTAAGGATAAAGTCATACAGCCTGTCATAAACATACAGCTAAGGGTAGCATAAAATCGCTCTTTACCCTGTAAAGGGTTAATTCCTCTTTTATGTGTAAAGGGTTAAGACGCTCAGATAACCCTGGTGGCAGAGGTGATTCTTTTACCTTTTCTTTAATTAAAATTCTTGTTTTAAGAACCTGATTGATTTTTCATTGTTCTTAACATCCAAGGGTTTGGGTCTGTGTTCACCTGTACCAATTGGTGAGGATATTATTCTCAAGCCTTCCCCAGGAAAGGGCGGGTGCAGGGCTTGGGGGAAGATTTTGGGGGGAATAGGACTCCAAGTGGTCCTTCCCCTCATTCTTTGTCTAAATCACTTGGTAGTGGCAGCAATACTAAGGCAAGGAAGGAATTTGTGCCTTGGGGAAATGTTTAACCAAAGCTGGTAGAAATAAGCTTAGGGGGTCTTTCATGCATGTCCCCACATCTGTACCCCAGAGTTCAGAGTGGGGAAGGAATCCTGACACAACCTTTGCCAAAGTCTCTGGAAATGTCATTGTCATTTCTGAGCTCCAATCTTGGAATTTCAAGTCCATTAGGGGCTGGGTTTCTCAGCCCCTTACTAACTGCAGGATATGCAAATAAAGTTACTCGGCTCCCTGCTTAAACTCTGCCATTCAGGGGCGGCTCCAGGCCCCAGCACGCCAAGCGCGTGCTTGGGGCGGCAGGCAGGCTGCCTTCAGCGTCTTGCCTGTGGAAAGTCCGCTGATCCCGCGGCTTCGGACCTCCGCAGGTAAGCCGCCGAAGGCAGCCTGCCTGCCGTGCTTGGGGCGGCAAAATCCCTAGAGCCACCCCTGCTGCCATTCCCCAGACCCTGCAGCTCTGGAATTGAGAAGCCCGAGTCTTCTGGGTCCGGGCAGTGAAAAAGGAAATCCTCTGAGAACTCCCGGCCCAAGCAGATAAATGATGTTTTGGTTCCATCTCCTCCACAATCTCGCTGCACTCAGAGAAGATTTTCTCTCCCAGAATAGTGGAGACGCCTGAGATGCCTTAGTCAAGAATCTCCTGATTCATATCATGTGTTGATTTGCAGGTGCCTGGAGAAAGGTCCAGCTGGCAGAGTCTGGAGGGGATGTGAAAAAGCTCAGAGATTCTCTCCCCTTCTCTTCCAAAGCCTCCGGGTTCGCCTTCAGCAGGTCCTGGCTGGGTGGGATGCTCTGGAAGGGGATTGGAATGGGTCTGCATCATAGACAGATCTAGAAGCAGCACAGATAACTCCAGTTCAGTAAAAGGACAATTTACCATCTCCAGGGACAACCACGGAGACTTGTTGTATTGATACATGAACAGACTGAGACATGAGGACATCTCCTGGTATTACTATGAGAGACTAACTGTAGTAGAAGTGTGATGTTGCACTCCATATGTTTTATGGAAATATGCTTATGAGTGTGAATATGATGTAACTGGAATATGCTTTATGCCAAAGGTCTCTTGTAAGGCATCATAACAAAGGTAACCTACTGAATATATTCATCCTATTGTGTTCATGTATCATGTTTGTATCTGAATCTAGAAATATGAAGTATAACTCTGAGGTCCTATTGTAATTGTGCAAAATGTGGGCCATTAATGGTGGTTTAGAAACTTGATGGCTCCCATTGACTAGGACAATTGGCTGTAAATGGTTTATTTACCTGCAAACCTTCCTGTGTACTGTGGGCCAACCCAAGAAGTATGGAGACTGGGGGGGGGGGTCTTAAAGTGACATGTGACCATGTAACACGATACTGGAATCCATCTGAATCCTTGTACTTTTCCACTGATGAGGCCGCAGTGGGGACAAGCACAGACAAAAGATTCCCACCTTGTGCCAAAGCTATAAAAGTGGTAGAGAAGGAAAAGGAGGCTGCCAGTCATGAGAAAACCCCTGTTTATCACCTGAGATGTCTGCTGGATCTAACGAAGACTGTAGCAGGAGAAAGGATTGGGCCCAGACTAGGAAGGAGTCTAATCTGTGAAAGTAGTTTATTGGAATATCTTTGCAGGTGAGATATTACCTGTAATCAGTTTCTTAATATATTAGGCTTGGGCTAGTTGTTATTACTTGAAAGCACCTAAATCCTACTTTTTACACTTAATAAAATTACTTTTGTTTATTAATAAACTCAGAGTAAGTGATTGGGGGAGCAAACAGCTGTGCATATCTCTCCATCAGTCATATAGAGAGTGAACAATTCACTAATTTACCCTGTATAAGCTTTATACAGAATAAAATGGATTTATTTGGGGTTTGGATCCCATTGGGAACTGGGTGTCTGGGTGCTGGAGACAAGTAAGCTGCTGAGCTGATTTTAGTTAAAGTCTGCAGGCTTTGGGGGCATGGCCCAGATCCTGGGTCTGTGCTGCAGCAGGCTAGTGTGTCTGCCTCAACAAAGCAGGGTTCTGGAGTCCCTAGCTGGCAGGGAAAACAGGCTCAAAGGTAATTTCAGCACATCAGGTGACAGTGCCAAAGGGGTCTCTTTGACCGAACCCATCGGCAGAAGCTCACAGAAAAACCTTCCCTCTGAGTGGGTGTTCTCCTTTTGGGATGCCCAAAGTCTGTAAAATGCGAGGAGATTAAATCTGAGAACCTACACAAAACTAGGCACCCTATTTACTCTCCTTTAATAACAGCCTCATTCTCGCATCCATTGCTCTTACCAGAAAATTGGATGTTTTACATAAAATAGACAGTAATTTTAGCAGATCACAATTGTTCTTCCTCTCACCAGAGTGACAAGAATACGCAGCTCCCTCACTATCTCTACAACAGTGGTCTCCAAACTTTTTTGATTGCGCACCTCTATCAGTAAACAAATGTTGAATATGCACCCCCTACCACGCTGGCTCTACCATTTTTGCCAAAGCCAAAAAAAAAAAAAAGCACTCGGACTCCCGCCTGAACTGATGCAGCAAAAAAAAGCGCTCCTCTGGCTGCGCTGCACACTCCCAAGGATCCTCTTGCGCACTCCACTTTGGAGACCACTGCTATACAGAATTTATTCTCGAATGGTCTTGCAATTCCGAGCTTAACTTTCGTGCCATGTGGCTGCCCCTGTGCAGAATGTTGCAATTAATCCAACGCTTGGGGCTTCTAGTGGGAAAAACACACACACACCTCCCAGCAATTAGAGTTCACTGAGCCAAATTTCAGAAGTGGAAAATTCAGCCTTGTTAAAATATATGTTCATAAAATAGAATAAATCAGAGTGTTGTGGTTAGAGTTATGCCTAAATTTAGGGTTACAGATAGCATTAAGGTTAGTCATATGGGTATGATTAGGATTGAGGTTAGGGTTAGAGATAAGGATATGATTAGGGTTAATTAGGGTTAGGGATAGGATTAAGGTTGGAGATAAGGGTATGATTTGGTTTAAGGTTAGGATTAGTGATAGGGTTAAGGTTATATACAAAGGTATAATTAGGGTTAGGGTTTGGGTTAGGGTTAAGGTTAGAGATAAGGGTATGATTGGGGTTAAGGTTAGGGTTAGGTTTAAAGGTAGAATTGGGGTTAACTTTATGGTAGGGGTAAGGGAATGGTTCAGTATGGGTAAATGTAAGTATTAGGGCCCAGATTCACTTTAATGTCTGAGTCAGTGTTACAGTAAGGGTAAAGTTTGCAGATAGAGTTATTATTAGAACCAGGGTTAAAGTTGGGTGTGAAGTGGCACTCTATATGATTTTATGAAAATATGCTAATGAGTTTAAACATAATGTAACTGGAATATGCTTCATGCAAAAGGTCTCTTGTAAGGTATCATTACAAAGCTTATAATCTATTGAGTGTGGTCATCCTATTTGTATAAATGTACCACTCTTGTATCTGAAACTAGAAATATGAAATATAACTCTGAAGGCCTATTGTAATTATGCAAAATGTGAGCCATTAATGGTGGTTTGGAATCTTGATGACTCCCATTAACCAGGACAATTGTCTGCAGAGGGGTGTGTTTTACCTGTAAGTCTCCCTGTATACGTGTGTGCTGGCAAGTAGGTAATGAAGTCTTACAGTGACATGTGATCATGTCACCTGAACTGGAATCCATCTTTAACCTGGTGCTTTTCCATTGAGAAGGAGGGGGTGGGACAAAGGATTCCTGCTTTATG
Organism: Mauremys mutica; assembly: GCF_020497125.1. Lineage (NCBI taxonomy): Eukaryota > Metazoa > Chordata > Testudines > Geoemydidae > Mauremys > Mauremys mutica. The sequence continues at coordinate 44,123,959 of NC_059080.1, forward strand.
CAAAAGATATATAAATGGGTGGAACAGAACAAAGGGAGCAGCCATCATGAGACATCCCCTTGCTACCACCTGTGCTTGAACAAGGGCTGTACCAGGGGAAAGGACTGTGCCCAGACTAGGAAGGTGTCCAGTCTGTGAAAGAGATTTATTGAAACATCTCTCAGGGTGAGATTTTATCTGTATTCAGTTGTATTACTGTATTAGGCTTAGATTTGTGTGTTTTATTTTATTTTACTTGGTAATTCACTTTGTTCTGTCCGTTACTACTTGGAACCACTTAAATCCTACTTTCTGTATTTAATAAAATAACTTTTTACTTATTGATTAACCCAGAGTGTGTATTAATGGGGGGGGCGGGGAGAAACAGCTGTGCATATCTCTCTATCAGTGTTACAGAGGGAGAACAATCTATGAGTAAAACGGATTTATTTAGGTTTGGACCCCATTGGGAGTTGGGCATCTGAGTGTTAAAGACAGGAACAGCTCTGTGAGCTGCTTTCAGTTTAAGCCTACAGCTGTTAGGGGATGTGGTTCAGAGCTGGGTCTGGGTTTGCAGCAGGCTAGTGGGTCTGGTTCAAACCAGGCAGGGCACTGAAGTCCCAAGCTGCCAGTGCAGGAAAGCAGGGACAGAAGTAGTCTTGGCACATCAGTTGGCAGTTTCCAAAGGGGGTTCTGTGACCAACCCGGCTCATTGGGCTTTTGGGTTAAATCATAATTTTGTGGGTTAAGGTGAGAATTAGGCTTTAAGTAAACATTGTGTCCGGATTTGATGAGGATACACTTAGGGCTAGGCACAAGGGCAGGGTTAGGTTCTTGGTCAGGTTTAAAGAAAAACTAGGAAATTTCATCTTCTCTGAGTAGGGGATGATGAATCCCAGGGACTATTATAACGGCTCTTGTCATTTTATCCTGCATAAGTGAAAGTTTTACACTGTGTGAAAATCCAGTCACTTCCGTGGAGTGACCAGTGTTTTACAGCCGAGGGAGGGAGAGCAGAAAGCACCAATACAGAGCAGAGCGCTGCCTGCCTCACTCCAACCGCTCCGCTCCTTGCAATTCCCGAGGGAGCTCTAGGGGGTCAAGCGAACCGCGATTGTCCCAGGTGGTTAAAGCTACCGGGAAATATTTCCTACCAGGCAGAGCCCGGGTCAGTGGAGCCGCCGCTTCTGGGAAAGAGGCTGGGCCGGGGATCAGTCCCAGCTATTTCCCAGCGCCCTGGGGCATTATTCTGTCTCCAGGTGTGTCCCAGCCCAGTGGAACCCTGTGACCCGACCCCTCCCCTGGCACTGACCCCACTGACCCGCCGTACCACAGCCCCACTACGCCTGGGCAGGGGCTCCAGTGCTGAGTCTCCTCCCCTCCCCCACCGAAACTGACAGCAATCGGGCCCTGAGGTCGTGTCAGGGAAATTGTCTTCACTAAGGGCGTCTGGTTCATTCTTTTATTATCCAAATGTATAAACAGGATTCCAGCGCACTGTGCTGGGCGCTGCACTCACGGATGAAAGATCATCTGAATCCCTCTCTCTGCCCTAGGGCATATAATGAATCTCAGCCTCCTATAAAGAGGAGAATATGCAAATAGGGGTGACAGGTTCCTGTATAAATCTGTCTCTCTCCCTGCCCAGGCTGCACCCAGAGAGACAATCCGCAGCCCCCTGGGTCTGGGCTGTTCGCAGAGACTCTGCCATAGAACTTGCCCCTGTCAGACCAGAGAAAATGAATCTTTGGGTCCATTTAGTTTTCACTGTAGCAGCCTGGGAAGGTATTTTCCTACCCGTGAACACATTACAGAATCAAAAGATTTATTGTTCTACATCTGTTTTCTAAGGCCTTGTCTACACTACAGGACTATTTCGAATCTACTTAAGTCGAATTTGTGGATTCGACCTTATGAAGTCGAATTTGTGTATCCATACTAAATACACAAATTCGAACTTCTGAGTCCACATTCACGGGGCCAGCGTCGACTTTGGAAGCGGTGCACTGTGGGAAGCTATCCCACAGTTCCCGCAGTCCCCGCTGCCCATTGGAATGCTGTGTAGAGCTCGCAATGCCTGCTGGGTGAAAAAATGTGTCGAGGGTGGTTTTGGGTAACTGTCATCATTGAACCGTCAATCACGCCCTCCCTCCATGAAAGCGCCGGCGGGAAATCTGTTCGCGCCCTTGTCTGGTCGGTTACAGCGCGGACGCCACATCACTGCGAGCATGGAGCCCGCTGCGATCATCGCTGCACTTATGGCCGTTGTCAACTCCTCGCACCTTATCGTCCACCTCTGCAACAGTCAGCTGCTGAGAAACCGGGCGAGGAGGCTCCGGCAGCGCGGTGAGGAGAGTGGCACAGACCTCTCAGAAAGCAGGGTACGCCGGGCAGTGGAGATCATGGTGGCAATGGGTCACGTTCATGGTGTGGAACGGCGATTCCTTATTGAGGTTGCAGGAACAAACCATCCCGATGTGTAGGAAGAGAAGTAAATATGGCAGGCGACTAGCTTGGCTTAACAGTGAAATCCTTGCTCGTCTTAAACACAAAAGAACAGCTTACAAGAAGTGGAAGATTGGACAAATAACCAGGGAGGAGTATAAAAGTATTGTTCAGGCATGCAGGTGTGAAATCAGGAAGGCCAAATCACACTTGGAGTTGCAGCTAGCCGGAGATGTTAGGAGTAACAAGAAGGGTTTCTTTAGGTATGTTAGCAACAGGAAAAAAGTCAAGGAAAGTGTGGGCCCCTTGCTGAATGAGGGAGGGAACCTAGTGACAGAGGATGTGGAGAAAGCTAGTGTACTCAATGCTTTTTTTGCCTCTGTCTTCACAGACAAGGTCAGCTCCCAGACAGCTGCACTCTGCAGCATGGTATGGGGAGGAGGTGACCAGCTCTCTGTGGAGAAAGAAGTAGTTCGGGGCTATTTAGGAAAGCTGGACGAGCACAAGTCCATGGGGCCGGATGCGCTGCATCCGAGGGTGCTAAAGGAGTTGGCCGATGAGATTGCAGAGCCATTGGCCATTATCTTTGAAAAATCATGGCGATCGGGGGAGGTCCCGGATGACTGGAAAAAAGCTAATGTAGTGCCCATCTTTAAAAAAGGGAAGAAGGAAGATCCAGGGAACTACAGGCCAGTCAGTCTCACCTCAGTCCCTGGAAAAATCATGGAACAGGTCCTCAAGGAATCAATCCTGAACCACTTAAAGGAGGGGAAAGTGATCAGGAACAGTCAGCATGGATTCACCAAGGGCAAGTCATGCCTGACTAACCTAATTGCCTTCTATGACGAGATAACCGACTCTGTGGATGAGGGGAAAGCAGTGGATGTACTATTTCTGGATTTTAGCAAAGCTTTTGATACAGTCTCCCACAGTATTCTTGCCAGCAAGTTAAAGAAGTCTGGGCTGGATGAATGGACGGTAAGGTGGATAGAAAACTGGCTAGATGGTCGGGCTCAACGGGTAGTGATCAATGGTTCCATGTCTAGATGGCAGCCGGTATCAAGTGGAGTGCCCCAAGGGTCGGTGCTGGGGCCGGTTTTGTTCAATATCTTCATTAACGATCTGGAGGATGGTGTGGACTGCACCCTTAGCAAGTTTGCAGATGACACTAAACTGGGAGGAGTGGTTGATACGCTGGAGGGTAGGGATAGGATACAGAGGGACCTAGACAAATTAGAGGATTGGGCCAAAAGAAATATGATGAGGTTCAACAAGGACAAGTGCAGAGTCCTGCACTTAGGACGGAAGAATCCCATGCACTGCTACAGACTAGGGACCGAATGGCTGGGTAGCAGTTCTGCAGAAAAGGACCTAGGGGTTACGGTGGACGAAAAGCTGAATATGAGTCAACAGTGTGCCCTTGTTGCCAAGAAGGCTAATGGCATTTTGGGTTGTATAAGTAGGGGCATTTCCAGCAGATCAAGGGATGTGATCATCCCCCTCTACTCAGCACTGGTGAGGCCTCATTTGGAGTACTGTGTCCAGTTTTGGGCCCCACACTACAAGAAGGATGTGGATAAATTGGAGGGAGTCCAGCGGAGGGCAACAAAAATGATTAGGGGGCTGGAGCACATGACTTATGAGGAGAGGCTGAGGGAACTGGGATTGTTTAGTCTGCAGAAGAGAAGAATGAGGGGGGATTTGATAGCTGCTTTCAACTACCTGAAAGGGGGTTCCAAAGAGGATGGATCTAGACTGTTCTCAGTGGTAGAAGATGACAGAACAAGGAGTAATGGTCTCAAGTTGCAGAGGGGGAGGTTTAGGTTGGATATTAGGAAAAACTTTTTCACTAGTAGGGTGGTGAAGAACTGGAATGGGTTACCTAGGGAGGTAGTGGAATCTCCTTCCTTAGAGGTTTTTAAGGTCAGGCTTGACAAAGCCCTGGCTGGGATGATTTAGTTGGGTTTGGTCCTGCTTTGAGCAGGGGGTTGGACTAGATGACCTCCTGAGGTCCCTTCCAACCCTGAGATTCTATGATTCTATGATTCTATGATTCTATGATTCTGGGCCCGGGAAACAAGCACAGACTGGTGGGACCGCATAGTGCTGCAGGTCTGGGATGACACAGAGTGGCTGCGAAACTTCAGGATGCGTAAGGGCACTTTCCTTGAACTGTGTGACTTGCTGTCCCCTGCCCTGAAGTGCCAGGACACACGCATGCGAGCAGCCCTGAGTGTGCATAAGCGAGTGGCCATTGCTCTCTGGAAACTAGCAACGCCAGACAGCTACCGGTCAGTAGCGAACCACTTTGGCGTGGGCAAATCTACCGTGGGGATTGCTGTCATTCAAGTAGCCCACGCAATCGTTGAGCAACTGCTCTCAAAGGTAGTGACTCTCGGAAATGTCCAGGTCATCATAGATGGCTTCTCCGCGATGGGTTTCCCAAACTGCGGTGGGGCTATAGATGGGACTCACATCCCTATCCTGGCACCAGCCCACCAGGCCAGCGAGTACATTAACCGAAAGGGCTACTTTTCAATGGTGCTGCAAGCTGTGGTGGACCATAGGGGACGTTTTACCAACATCAACGTCGGGTGGGCGGGCAAGGTTCATGACGCGCGTGTGTTCAGGAACTCTGGTCTGTTCAGACGACTCCAGGCAGGTTCTTTCTTCCCGGACCACAAAATAACGGTTGGGGATGTGCAGATGCCTACAGTGATCCTCGGGGACCCGGCCTACCCGCTAATGCCCTGGCTCATGAAGCCCTATACAGGCGCCTTGGACAGTCCGAAGGAACTCTTCAACTACCGGCTGAGCAAGTGCAGAATGGTGGTGGAGTGTGCTTTCGGACGTCTCAAGGGGAGATGGCGGAGCTTACTGACTCGCTCGGACATCAGCGAAAAGAATATCCCAGTAGTTATTGCTGCTTGCTGTGTGCTCCACAATCTATGTGAGAGCAAGGGCGAGACCTTTTTGGCCGCTTGGGAGGTTGAGGCAAATCGCCTGGCTGCTGTTTACGATCAGCCAGACACCCGTGCCGAGAGAATATCCCAGCGGGAAGCGCTGTGCATCAGGGAGGCTTTGAAAGCGAGTTTCCTCGCAGAGCAGGGTAACCTGTGACTGTCCACTTGATTTTAAGAGAGCCTGATCATGGGCCTGTGTCTGTATGTGTCCAGTTAGATCTGAGCTCACAAACCCGGTTCTCCAAGTTTCCCCCACTTCCAAAGCACGTTTTAAAACTAATGAAATGTTACAGTAATTAATAATAAATCTTTCGTTGACTTTGCATTTCTGTTTCTTGGTTGAAACATGTAAGCATTCTGTGCTGGGTAAGGTGTGCACTGATGTACAGACCGCTTGTCCAAAACAGGACGGACAGCCTCCTGCTCCTACATAGGTCTGTGGGGTGGGGGACGGTTTACGGTGGTTGTGCATGTAGGGGGAGGGTTGCAGGAATGGGTGGGTTTGCAGGAAGGGGCGAGGGGTGCCGTCTTTGGATAGGAGTTTACATGACGGCTGTGGGCTGTGGGTTTGGGCGTTGGAAGGGGTGAGGGGTGTGGGGGAAGGGTGAGTATCTGCCCCTGGATGAGGGCTGGTTTTGGGGCTCAGGGCACCGGGGAGGATCGTGGCTACGGTCGAAGTGCATGTGAAGGGAAGCCTGCCTTTACATTCGGGGATGGCAGGCACCAGGACCCTGGACAAGCATACACATCAACGAAAGACCCGGGGCAGCATACACCACACAGACTGACCCTGGTGCCTAGTGACTGCAGTCTGTGTTTGCCCTGCAGTTGACCCTGCACCCAAGTCTGTACCATGGTACTGTGGGCTATGCACTGCAATTACAATCCCCCCCCCCACACACACACACACCAACAGAAAGTCTTCTGACACGAGAAACGTGACGGAAACAGTGAGTAACACCAAACCGCTTTTAATAATGTAGTACACAGTGGGGGGTTTAAACTTGGAGTTGGGACTGGTTGATGCTGTAAGGAAAGAACTTGTACAAATTTACAGCGCGAGAGGTGTCTCGAACATTAGCGGTCTGCTGCGGTGCAGGGACAGTTCTCACGGCCCCTACCGCCCCTCCTTCTTGTAACTTTGGGTGAGGGGGGGACAGGACTTCTTGGCGTTGGAGGGCGGTTGCAGATGCACTGCAGGGGGGCTCTCTCCTCCTGCCTGCGGTCTTGCAGAACATCTACAAGGCACCGGAGCGTGTCCGTTTGCTCCCTCATTAGACCAAGCAGTGTTTGAGTCGCCTGCTGGTCTTCCTGCCGCCACCTATCCTCCCGTTCCATGTGTGTGCAATGCTGCTGACACAGGGTGTCCCTCCACTGTCTCTGCTCTGCCGCCTCTGCTCTGGAGCAGGCCATCAGTTCCTGGAACATGTCGTCCCTAGTCTTTTTCTTTTGGCGTCTAATCTGAGCCAGCCTCTGCGAGGGGGATGCCGGGGCAGTCCGGGAAAGAGCCGAAGCTGTGTGATGCGAAAAAGTAGGTGATTTCCTTGAACACATACATGTTTGCCAACAGTAAACACAGTCTAGTCAGTTTCAGTTAACAAGATCAAAGAGGGAACCAAGTCTCAGGAGATCTCAGAACTAGTCCGAGATTTCGGAATACGCTCTCATTGGCGGCGCCATTGCACTGGACAGCGCACAAGCGAGGAGACAGCTGCATCCCTCTTGCACAAAGTCCTGGTAAGCCTTACAGTACATACTGCTTATCAGTTAGTGGTTAGCTGTGCTCTCCTGCTAAAGGAAATGTGCAAAGCAGAAAGGATGAGCCTTTTGCAGCTCCTCCCGCCAGTGCACGGGAACAATCAATGGATGCTTGTTCTCTGTGGCCTCTCGCACGTGGCTGTTAGGCGAGGGTCATTGTTATGCAACCTAATTGTAAACCATTAACAATAGTAACACTACACTAATTGCCCTACTTAGATGCAGTATTTGCAGAACGAGATCACCCTGAGGCGGGTCACTCGTGCCCAGAAAGACAGGATGTTACGGGACGCACTGCACAGACCAGGACCATATGCAGCAATGCTAGTCGAGGCAATGGTTCCACTCTATATTCGGATGTCCTGGCGTGGAAGAGTCTGCTTCCACGGAGCGCCCAACAAGGCACCTCTTCCGACGAACCTCATGCGGAGGCTTTGCGAGGAACTGAGTGACACCTTCGTGGAAATGTCGCTAGAGGATTATTTTTCTATCCCCATTTGTGTGGACCTTCTCTTCATATAGTTTAATATTTAGAATTTTGTAAATACAGTTTCTATTTTTTCTATAACAATGTTACAAAAAATAAATGTTTATACGTGTGTAGCACTTACCGCCTGATCCTTCCCCTGATTCCGAGTCCGGGTTAACGGCAGGGGAGGGTTGGTAGGGGATCTCTGTGAGGGTGATGAAGAGATCCTGGCTGTCAGGGAAAGCGGGAGTGTGTTTGCTGTCGCCTGCGCTGTCCTCAAAAGACCCTTCCTCAGCTTCCCCATCGGCGAACATCGAGGAGGAACTGTCCCGGTACACTATTCCGTCCTCGGAGTCCACCGTCACTGGTGGGGCAGTTGTGGCAGACCCACCTAGAATGGCATGCAGTGCCTCGTAGAAGTGGCATGTCTGGGGCTGTGCTCCGGAGCGTCCGTTTGCCGCTCTGACTTTTTGATACCCTTGTCTTAGGTCCTTGACTTTCACGCGGCACTGCATCGCATCCCGGCTGTATCCTTTCTCTTTCATGGCTTTCGAGACCTTCTCGAAGGTCTTCGCGTTCCGCTTGCTGGAGCGCAGCTCCGAGAGCACAGACTCCTCGCCCCACACAGCGATCAGATCCATGACTTCCCTGTCAGTCCATGCTGGGGACCTCTTTCTATTCTGGGATTGCCCGGACTCCTCTGCTGGAGAGCTCTGCATTGTTGCAGGTGCTGCGGAGCTCGCCCCGATGTGCAACCAGAACGTCAGATTCAAAGTGCCCAGACAGGAAAATGAATTCAAATTTTCGCGGGTCATTTCCTGTGTGGCTGGGCAGAGAATCCAAGCTCGGACTGCTGTCCAGAGCGTCAACAGAGTGGTGCAGTGTGGGATAGCTCCCGGAGCTACTAAGTTCGATTAGCATCCACACCAAGCCTAATTCGAGCTAGCCGTGTCGAATTTAGCGTTACTCCACCTGCCGGGGTGGAGTACCAAATTCGAACTAAAGAGCCCTCTAGTTCGAATTAAATGGCTTCCTGGTGTGGACGGTTGAGTGGTTAGTTCGAATTAACGCTGATAAATTCGAATTAAAGTCCTAGTGTAGACCAGGCCTAAGTGTCTGTTTATTCGCAGGTGTCTGGTCCCAGGTGCAGCTGGTGGAGTCCGGAGGGGATGTGAAAAAGCCCGGAGACTCTCTCCGCCTCTCCTGCAAAGCCTCCGGGTTCACCTTCAGCAGCTACTGGATGAGCTGGGTCCGGCAGGCTCCCGGGAAGGGGCTGGAGTGGGTCTCTGAGATTAGCACGGATGGTAGCACCACACGCTATGCAGACTCGGTTAAAGGGCGATTCACCATCTCCAGGGATAATTCCAACAGCCTGGTGTACCTGCAAATGACCAGCCTGAGAGCCGAGGACACCGCCCGGTATTACTGTGCGAGAGACACAGTGACACAAACCTACTTGTGGTAATACAAAAACCCAGGCTGCGGAATCCCCCTTTCCCCGCTCACCACATGAGGGCAGCAGATGCACAAACAGCTCCAGGCGAGGCACAGCAGTGAGACCTGGCATAGAGTAATGAGAACCTGCTAGCAGGTGTTAACCCTTTCCTTCCCTTGCAGTGTCACCCCTGGCGGCACCAGGCCCAGCTCAGCCTGTGGTGCAGGGATCACCGAGATCCTGGACTCAGCCCGCTCCACTCCCCCTGGAACGGGACAGGGCTGGGGTTCTGAAGATGGCATTCCGGCATTCCTGACCTCAATGAGGGGAGCTAAGGAGCCAATCCACAATAGATTTCACAGATTTAATATAGCGACCAGGGAGAGAAGCCCCCCAACCCTCAGACTTTGTGCACCAATAACCCGGGGATTGCGCTGAGGCCCAGCTGGGATGCATTGCCGCGAGGTTGGCTGGAATCGCTCCGGGAGAGGCTGTGACGCAGGTAGAAGCAGAGACCCATAGGTGAGAGGTGAGGGGGCACCAGGATCAGAAATTCCAAGGCTTCCGGCGTTTCCTGGTGTCTGCTGCTCCAGGCTTCTCATTTTCCTTGTGAGTTCATCTGGCCTGGGGTGATTCACCATCGCCCGGCCATACAATCAGGGAATATTTGACAGAGTAAACCGGTGACACGCAGGCTTTCAAAAACAACAAAGGGACCGTAGAGGGACACTTCTGGCTGGCGGGGGGGGCGGGAGCGGGGGAGCTGAGACCTCCCTGCTTTGTTTCTGGGGATCAGCCACCCGAATGGGACTACACCATGCCCCAAATGAAAGTAACTTCTCCCCTCCCCAAATCCCCCCATCATTTCCTCTTCCTCCCACCCGGGGCCCACCAGCCTAATGTCACAGTTCACTTTCTTCCCCCGTGTCTGATTCTGCCTCATTGTCCCTGTTCCACTTTTTACAACAGTGTCAGTAGTTTGAGGTGCAGGGAGGTGGATAATAAATGTCCCTTAACCCCAATAACCTTATATCTTCTTCTTTAGTACCCCGCCCTCCAGCGAGTCGGGGGCTGCCCTGCCCCATGCTCACCAATATAAATCTCGATTTTTAATAATTATCTCCCTTCAGCTCTGCCAGCATCCTCACCTAAAGAAAGACTCCCAGACACACAGTGTTCATCACACAAGGGAATTTTAACTCTCCAGTGGGTATCCCAGCCCAATGCAACTCTGTGACCCGACCCGTCCCTAGTCACTGACCCGCTGTTCTCATGGGCAGTGGCTCTGGAGACCTGTTCCCCACGACCGTATAATTTGATGCCAATCAGACCCTAAATTCATAACAGGGAAATTGGGCTCACACCCAGCAGCTGCTTCTTTATACTCCACCAGCCTGGGGCTGGGCACTGCACAGACACACAGGAAGGGAGGATGTGACTCCTCTCTGAGCCCTGGAACCACACATTCACATAATTAGGGGAAGGAGTTTGCCTGCATTATTGGGGGTGGGGTGAATATGCCAATAGGAGTGACAGTTTCCTGTTTAAATCTGTGCCTCTCTCTGCCCAGACTGCACCCGGAGACACAATCCGCAGCCCCTGGGTCTGTGCAGTTACCAGCCAGTCCCCTGAGTAGTTTCCCCTCTGAAAACTGGGGAAATGAGACTTTGGATTGCAATTGTTTTCACTGTAGCAGCTTTGGAAGGTATTTTGTTCTCCTGGTTAAATGGCAGAACTGACAGCCTCCTGGGAAGGGGCTGGACTGGATGGCTGAGATAAAGACTGATGCAGGGCCAGCTCTAGACACCAGCAAAACAAGCAGGTGCTTGGAGCAGCACATTTGCAGGGGGTGTCATTCTGGCCATCCCCCCCCTTTTTTTAAACTCACTTCCTCCCCTCTCACTACCCTGCAGAAGCAGAGCCACTGGGCAGCTGGGGATCCAGCAAGGGAGCTGAGAACCAACAGGGGGCCCTGGGAGCTGTAGTTCCTTGCCTATAGAGCCAGCCTTGGAGCAGGGAAAGAACTACATTTCCCAGCAATACCCTGGCAGCTGTCAACAAGAAAGGGAGGGAGAGGGAGGGAGGTAGCTGAGCCATGCTGCAGCTTGCTGTGAGTTGAAAGGGGTGGCACTGTGAACGGGGAACAACTGTGCCCAAGCAGTAGGTTTTGCCCCAGATATCTGAAGGCAGCAGACTTCCCCAGACTGGATTAGGGATTCTGATGTGACCCCACCTTGCAGCCCCCAAAGAAGGAATTGGGTGGACTAAATGGACAGTTCCCCTCTCTATCTGAAGCCTAGCAAGGGAGGTATGTGGATCCCACTAGAATTTAAAATGAAAAGTAAGGGAGGGGAGGCTCTACTGTACCTGGGCAGCTTTAGATACAGTACCAGGCACCGTAGGAGGATTTCCACTTCTGAGCCATGGAAGCAGAAATTGACTTTTCCTTTCCAGATTTAGCTAATATTCAGAAAGGGACTCTAGCACCCAACTTCCAGATTTGAACACCTCAAAAGTCAGGAGTGCTCAAGCTCAATTTGGGAACCTGTTACTTCATTTCTCCCAAATCAAATATACTGACCCACTGTAACTTGTGGTAGAAAAAGTATAATACAATTGAGCAAGAAATGCTTCCCAGTGGTTTTTAGGACTGGAATTGCTATTTTCAACAGCCATTGCCTTTTTTAAAAAAAAAAAAAAGTTTTATTTGTTTAAAAGGAAGACAGTGATATTACATTGGCAAATTCCCCTTAGAAAGAAAGAGTGGAACAAAAGAATAATAAAGGAACCTCAACTTTTCCTCATTTATGGAGGACAGTCTTATAATATGCATCCAGATATCCTCCAATCACACAAGCTGAAAATTGTTCCACTTTACTGCAGCTCTGTAACCACATGGGAACCAGTCCTGTCTGTGTTCCCTGCACATCCAAAATTCCTGCTGAATGACCCACCCTGGAAGCGAGTTGCCAGTGACCCAGGGCTGGGACAGCAGGAGGGTGCAGGTTCGGGGGAGAGCCCAGGGCTGGGGCAGCAGGGGAGTGTGGGGGAGGGCACTGGTGAGGAAAAGGGGGAAGCCCAGCGCAGGGGTGGCATGGGGGTGTGGGTGGGAGACCCCAGGGATGGGGCAGCAGGGGAGTGCGGGGGAGAGCCCAGGACTGGGGTGGGGGGGGCAGCCAAAATCTTTCTTTTGCTTGGGGCAGCAAAAAACCTAGACCTGGCCCTGGACGGATGGATCAAGCCACTGGTACTCCCCGGCTGCTCAAGGGAGAGTCATCATCTCCAGGGATAAACCTGCTGTATCTGCAACTGACCGGCGTGAAGCCCGAGGACACCGCCCAGGATCACTGCGCTACACATACCCTGAGAGTGAACCTGTGGATGCTCGTACAAAAAACAGAGCTGCGGAACTTCCCGCGCCTGCCGCATGGGGGAAGCCATGATACAAGCAAAACTCTCCTGTCTTCGGCTCAAGAGGGGGAGGGGCCTCAGGACCGAAAACTCTGACATCGCGGATTAACTCTTTGATGTCCTGACTACGTCCCTCACCCCAGTGCATAGCAAAGCGCTACTCGCCTCGCACTGGAGTTAACGGGGGATCTCCAGGGAGCGAAGCAATTGGCCCCTTCTCCATATGGCTAAACCTGCGGGGGAACATTCCCCTCTGGTCACCGCACAGTTCAGTGGAGCCGGTCACTGCTGGGAAGGGGAATCAGTCCCAACTCTCTCCCAGCGCCGGAGCTGCGGAGCTGAGATTCACCCTATCTTATGAATATTCCTTCCTTTCTTTTATCGAAAGCGAACAAATAATTTGACCCATTATGCAGCACAACTCTGCCAGGATCTGAGAATCCTCCATCACCAAGTAATGTGGACAGAAACAGGCCCTAAAATTGAGTCTATGGAATTGTGCTCTTCCAGGGGATCTATTAATTATTATTATTCATTATTATTATTATACAAAATACACTCAGGATCCCACCGCACTGAGCAGGGCCCACCACACCCCTCCAGTAAGAGACAGTCTGACCCCCCTCTCCTAGAGTCTCAAGAGAAATAATAAATTGTCAATCGTGAGGTGGGATCCCTTATCCATGAGGCGGGGTTGGGATTTTCAAAGGGGCCTCATGGATAAGGGATCCAACCTCACGATTGACAATCACAGTCCAGAATCTCTGCTGCTGTCCGAGGGCGGAGCTAAAGGTCCAGCCGGCAATGTAGGTCCAGCAATTTAATACAGTGACCGTGGAGATAAAGGTCTCAACTGGTAGCCCTTAATTCCAGGGAAGTACCAAGTGTTGGTGTTGACGGCAGTGGGCTAGTCAGGGTCCGTTCAGGGCTTATTGGGATCGTGCCGAGAGAAGCAGCACCCAGGAGGGGAGGTGTCAGAGGGAATTAGGAGGAGAGAGCGCAGGGCTGGTGGCCCTGTCTGGTGGCTGCTCGCATGGGGTCCTCATTCTCCTTTCGATACATCTGCTCTTGGGCTGATGCCCCCAGCCATGACAAGAACAGAACAACACTGTACACCCAGTGAAACTATGAAACCCGCGCTTTCAAAACCAATATCAGAACATCAGAAAGGGATGTCTGGGGAGGAGCGGGGCAATCAGTGAACTGACGGTTTCTCAACGTTTTTTGTTTCTGTTTTTTTGTGAACTGGACACCAACAAACACCTGTCAGATATCGGTTCTTGCCTGTCCCTGCAAATGTGGAGAGGTGAGAGCGCAGAAAGCCTGGCAGCGATTAAAGTCACTTCCCTGACTGCGAAGAGGAGAGTCGTGTCCGCTTCAGGGGTGTCAAGGCTGGGCCTGTAGACCGAGCATAGGCCACTTAGCTGCTGGGGCAACACCAAAGGGTGAGAGTCTGTTAAACCCTTGCTGAGTTCAAACCTTTCCCAATCCTTTTATTCCCCAGCACTAGGCCCCCAGACCAAGGTGTGAGATCATAAGAAGGGCCAGCCTGCGTCAGACCAATTGTCCTCTAGCCCACTGTCCTGTTTTCCCACACTGACCAGTGCCAGGTGCCCCAGAGGGAATGAACAGACCAGGGCACTCATTCAATGATTCACTGGAAGGAGTTTTATCTGCCATAAGGAGGGGCGTATGCAAATAAAAGTGAGAGTTTCCAGTTTAAATCTCTGCCCAGGCTGCACCCAGAGAGAATCCGCAGCCCCCTGTGTCTGTGCAGTTGCCAACTGATCCACCAGAGACCTTTCCCCTCCCACATCAGGAAAATGAGTCTTGGGCTCCATCTAGTTTTCATTGCAGCAGCTTTGGGAGGTATTTTCTCCCCTTGTACGGGAAGGGGAGTCAGCGGAATGGATTGTTGGCAATTCGCACTGACATGATTTTAACATGCGTTTATTCCAGGTGTCCGGTCACAAGTCCAGCTGCTGGAGTCCGGAGGGGATGTGAAAAAGCCCGGAGACTCCCTCAGACTGACCTGTACCACCTCAGGGTTCAGCATAGACAGCGCCTGGATGCACTGGCTCCGCCAGGCTCCCGGGCAGGGGCTGCAGTGGGTATCAGCAATTAAGGGAGCAACTACACATTACGGAAGTCCCGTGAAAGGGCGATTCACCACCTCTACAGACAGCTCCAAGAAGCTGATCTACCTGCAACTGACCGGCCTGAAGCCCGAGGACACCGGCCGGTATCACTGTGTCAGAGAAAGACACAGCGAGGCGAAGCTGGGCTGAGCTCAGACTAAAACCTCCCGTTGCGGTCAGCAGGGGAAGTCCCAGCTGGTTTGTGACACTGACAGTCCGGGCGCTGGGCTCTCACAGGAGACAAGTTCCGGAGTGTATTCCGCTTGAAATGATTAAACTTTACTCAGCCTTTTAGCCAAATCTAGTGCCACACACAGCAGACATCCCGAGGCCGGCACCTTGTGAGTGGGATGGGGGAGTAACACGCTGGGCCCCATAAACCCTTATATGCTTCAGAATACATTCTATAAAAACCTGGGTGACTGGGCAACAAAACAGCAGATGAAATTTAATGTTGATAAATGCAAAGTAATGCACATTGGAAAACATAATCTCAACTGTACATATACAATGATGGGGTCTAGATAAGCTGTTACCACTCAAGAAAGAGATCTTGGCGTCATTGTGGATAGTTCTCTGAAAACATCCACTGAATGTGCAGTGGGGGTCAAAACAATGAACAGAATGCTTGGAATCATTAGGGTGCAGCCTGGGCAGAGGGAGGCACAGATTTAAACAGAAAACTCTCACCCTTATTTGCATATTCCGCTGCTTATAGGAGAGACAGAAACCCTTTGCCTGAATGATCAGAGTTATTTGGCCCAGCGAGTGCGGGGCCATCTGACCACACTGGTTCACCCAGGGGCGGCTCCAGGCCCCAGCACGCCAAGCGCGTGCTTGGGGGCATGCCGCCCGGGGCGCTCTGCCGGTCGCCGGGAGGGCCGCAGGCAGGCTACCTTCGGAGGCATGTCTGCAGAGGGTCTGCTGGTCCCGCGGCTCCGGTGACCAGCAGAGCGCCCCCCGCGGCATGCCGCCGTGCTTGGGGCGTGAAATGTCTAGAGCCGCCCCTGGCACCTGGAGACACAATCCGCAGCCCCCAGCCAGTCCCTGAGAACTTTCACCTCCAGCACCCGGGAAAATGAGGCTTTGGCTCCACTTAGTTTTCATTTTTGCAGCTTTGGAAGGTATTTTTGTCTCCCGAGTAATTTGCACAGTCAGGTGAATGTGATACTATTGCTCTTTCTATGTGATTTCTATTGTGTCTTTCTTCCTAGGTGCCCGGTCCCAGGGGTTGGTGGAGTCCGGAGGGGATGTGAAAAAGCCCGGAGACTCTCTCCGCCTGTCCTGCAAAGCCTCCGGCTTCACCTTCAGCAGCTACAATATGCACTGCGTCCGGCAGGCTCCCGGGCAGGGACTGGAGTGGGTGTCATTCATCGGCAACAGAGGGCGAAATATCTACTATTCTGATGCAGTGAAAGGCCGATTCACCATCTCCAGGGACAACTCCAACAACCTGCTGTATCTGCAACTGACTGGCCTGAAGCCCGAAGACACCGCCCGGTATCACTGTGCGGGGGAAGCACAGAAAGGGGAAGCCGGCTGAGCTAAGACAGAAACCTCTCCCTCTCCCTGCAACCTCTCCCTGCCTAATTAGTGAAGCGGGTTAGAGGCGCCCAAGATCTGTAAGTGAAAATGAGATCAGTTATGGGAAGAGGTCTAGCAACAACAACCCCTTTTTACTCTTCTTATTCCTCCTGTTTTGATTTTACTGAAGATCAAAGAGTTTACACAAGTTCCCACAAAGGAGAGAGAACAAAATATTTGGGTCCCTTCCTCTTTCTTTCCTCTGCCGGGGGCAAATTCTGAGCCCACTCACAGTGTCCTGGACAGTCACTGATGCAGAGACATAAAGGCCGGAAAGGAGCAGGATGAGAAACTAGTCAGAGCTCCTGCATAACACAGGCTATAGAGCCTCAACCTGGTTCATTCCGGTTCCCTCTAGGACCCTTTTCCCTTCACCGTGCTGGGATTCCGCTCAGTGTCACCCTGTCAGTGACACATTCCAGCAGAAAGACACTGATCTCTCAGCTTTTGGCACTAGAACGCACGATTTGTTTGTTTTCTTCCTTTGTTTTTTGTTTCTTTGTCTGTTTATTTGAATAATGTTTCCACCAATGCAGGCTTCTCTGGCACAAGGAGCATTTTCCTAGGAGAAAAAAATCCTTGGTTAAATGAATAAAGAAATAACCCCCCAAATATTTATTTTCTGTTTTTAATAATAATACAAAATGGGGGGATCCATGAGAGACAGAGAGGGGGTGGGATGCAGGGTCCCTGAAGGACATAAATCCACACCGTGTAGAGGTCAAGCATAGGAGTTTATTACACACAGCACTGGCGGAGTGTCACCTTGTTTATTAGGCTCAGAGACACTGTCAATCAATTGATTACAATAGAATATATAGATTTTCCGTGGGCGGGGGAAAGTGATAGGGTAGGCAGTTCCACACCCCGGGATAGGTTTTGCAGCAAGACAAGATAGCACATTAGCCAATGGTTAAAAGGTTACATAATGTCTCCGCCCATGGTCTCAAGTTAGCAAATTAACATTTAATTAATACTTTGATAAAATATTATTAGTATAATATATATATATGTTGAATTCTTATTTGGAGTCCATAGGAATGGAGCAACTCCTTTGATTGTCCAAAAGGTACATTCCTAGGGGTTAAAGCAAAGGAACAGTGAAAGTATATGGCAATAAAGATTGTCCCCTTTATGTCTTAAGGCAGGCATTGGTCCCTGGGAAGGGAGCTGGAAGGATGCCATATCTTATACTGACATGTGCCAACTTTTCATAAACTCAAGGTTGGATCTGTGCAAAGAACGTTCCCTACAGAAGAGACTGACACAATAGGAACAGGGATCCTTTGTTCAATCTGAAACATTAGATGAAACATAATTATTTAGTTATTGCTTCAACATCTGTCATTTCTACTGACCAAGCATATCTTAGCGAAGGCGGTTATCTGTTTACCCAGCTTTCTCTTAGCTAATCACTATTTGCTAGGCCTCTGGTCTCCTGACCAAACTCTGGTCTTTGGGTCTGGAAAAGAGCTGGATACAATTCATATACCAGGTTGTTATATAAAGTGCATATGGATTTTAACCCTTCAGTCCCCTTCTCCCGTCCAGCAAGGGAGGCAGCAATGAAAAAACAGCACAGCACAGCCTTGGAGACACGCCTGAAAAAGGGCATTGAGGGTTGGAAAACATCATTTTTTAACTCTGTACCTACACAAACTACTCATTTGCACATAGAAAACCTGCAGGTGCCCTTTGACTCCACCTCGCTAGTAATGTCTCAGGGTTAAACTTCAGTGCTGGGTCCCTCAGGCTCCTGGGAAGCGTCTGGATCGGGGTCTCCAGGGCGAAAGGGAAAGAGTTCACACTACACCGATTCAGGGAAGAGGCGATTCATTGTCTCCCGAGACAATCCCAGGGGCCGGCTGGATTTACAAACGAGCATCTGGAGACCCGGTTTCACTGTGTGAGAGACTGGACCAGTCACAAAGCCCATCACCAAAACCAACGGTGAGTTCACACTGTGTTTGGCTCTTAAAATGACTAAATTTAAGAAAAGACAGGAATTAACCCCAATAGTCAACGTTATGTCAAAGGCACCGATTTATGCTCAGAACTGAGTAGATGAAATAGTTAGAATTTGACTAAACGTCCGGAGCACTGCATAAAATCCTTTCATGTTCTATATTCCCTAACTTCTTGCAGGAATCATTGGTCTGACGCTACCATGGCAGGAAATATAAACAGTGATGTAGCACGTAAAGTTGAGTTACAAATGCCCCTGAAGAATATTGTAATTGCTGAATCTAATCTAATTTAATATATCTATCTATCTCCATAAACCCCATCTATCTATCTATCTATCTATCTCCATAAACCCCTCTATCTATCTTATCTATCTAGAAAGAAGAAGACTCCAGGGGAGATGTGACAGAGGTCTATACACTAATGAATGGTGGTGGGAAAAGTGAAGAGGGAATTAGTTATTTACCCTTTCCCCCACATACAAAAACCAGGGGTCACGCGGTGCAATTAACAGCCAGCGGAGTTAATACAAGATCGTGTTCCAAGTGTCATGGATCATTTCAACGCAGCTGGTCAATTCTAGGAAGGAAGGGAAAGGGGAGGGGCTTCCGTCCCAAATCCCACCCAGTGGGAGGTTAAATCTTCCGTGTTCAGTGGATCCCTGGGACACGACTCCTCCGCAGAGCTGACCCCACTGGCCGGACGTTGCATGGCCCCTCTCCTCATGGGACAGGGCTCCAGAGAGGAGTCCCCTCCCCGCATATCGCCGCACAATAGCCAGGCCCTCAGGTCCTGGGTGAGGAAATTCAGTCACTGCAGGGAGCTGTTCATTCCTCCCAGAGGTCCGAAAGTGTCAGGAGGACCCCAGCACCCTGTGCCCGGCGCTGCACAGATACACAGAACGGGACAGTCTCACTCATGCACCTGGAGCCCTAGCGCGAATCAATCAAATCACTGGCAACAAGAGTGTGTGTATTTTATAGGGGACATGCAAATGAGGAAGACGGTTTCCTGTTTAAATCTGTGCCTCTCTCTGCCCAGGCTGCACCCGGAGACACAATCCGCAGCCCCTGGGTCTGTGCAGTGACCAGCCAGTCCCCTGAGAACTTTCCCTTTCAACACCAGGAAAAATGAGATTTGTGCTCCTTTTAATTTTCTCTGTAGATGCTTTATAAGGTATTTTCCACCTCTGAATAACTGGCGGAGTTAGATGAATATTAAATTATCGCTGTTTTTATACCGATATTTACAATCTGTCTTTACTTGCAGGTGTCCGGTCCCAGGCGCTGGTGGAGTCCGGAGGGGATGTGAAAAAGCCCGGAGATTCTCTCCGCCTCTCCTGCAAAGCCTCCGGCTTCACCTTCAGCAGCTACGGCATGAGCTGGGTCCGGCAGGCTCCTGGGAATTGGCTGCTTATATTATCCCTAGCGGGGATAGTACGTAGTTCGTTGATTCAGTGAAAGGCCGATTCACCATCTTCAGGGATAATCCCAAGAGTGAGCTGTATCTGCAAATGTCCGGCGTGAAAGGCGAGGACACCGCCCGCTATTACTGTGCGTGACACACCGTGAGGGGAATCCTGGTAGGGCTAATCCAAAAATCCAAACTGCAGAATTGTCCTTCTTAGAACAGGATCAACAGGCAGAGTGCTAACAAATCTGTCAGCTGGTTTCAGATCTCTGCACCCATATTCGATCACGTGTCCATAAAAAGCTGCAACAACTTGAGCACTCACATGGTTAAACGTGGCACTGATCGGACACTGAAGTAAAAATGCAGGCTGCACAAGAAGAATATTTGGGGACTCATTTGTTCAAGGTGTAATAACTAGCACTTGGGTTTCCGGAGGTGCCTAAAAGTGATGACTGCCAAGATGCTTCTGTGGGTTGTTGGGGGATGGATAGAAATACTCTCAAATTTCTCTGAAAAAAAACAACATGCCCCTATAGACCGAACACATCAGGCACAAACACCTCTGGCCTCAACAGAAAACCAGATGTTCACATGATGCTGCCCTGCTCACCAGCCTGATATTCTTCCTTCTAAGGGTCTGGTCCACAGTCCCCTAAAGCCCGTGGTGGAGCTTTCCATTCCCTTCAGCCCTTACACCCATGGGTGGCAAGTTTGTAAAAATTTTGGTGGGGCCCAGAACCCGCCCCCAACTCTGCCCCCCACAACTCCGCCCCCACCTGCCTAAGGCTCTGGGAGGGGGCTCGGCGGGGGAGGTCTGGGGTGCAGATCCTGGGCTGGGGATTAGGGTGCAGGAAGGGTGCTGGGTGCAGGCTCTGGGCTGGGGCAGGGGGTGGGTGTGCAGGAGGAGGTGAAGGGTGCAGGCTTTGGGATGGAGTTTGGGGTTGGGAAGGGGTGTGTGGGAAGGGGGAGGGAGTTTGGGGATAGGAGGGAGTGCAGGGTGAGGACTGTGGGGCTGAGGATGAGGGGTACATGATGCAGGAGGGGGCTCAGGGCTAGGGAAGAGGGTTGGGCTGTGGGTGAGGGCTGTGGATGAGGGGTTCATGATGCAGGAGGGGGCTCAGGGCTAGGGCAGAGGTTTGGAGTGTGGGGTGAGGGCTGTGGATGAGGGGTTCATGATGTGGGGGCGCTCAGGGCTGGGGCAGAGGATTAGGGTGCGGGGGGATGAGGGGTTCATGATGTGGGGGCGCTCAGGGCTGGGGCAGAGGATTAGGGTGCGGGGGATGAGGGCTCTGGCTGGGGCTGAGGATTAGGGTGCAGGGGGATGAGGGGTTCATGATGTGGGGGTGCTCAGGGCTGGGGCTGAGGATTAGGGTGCGGGGGGATGAGGGGTTCATGATGTGGGGGTGCTCAGGGCTGGGGCTGAGGATTAGGGTGCGGGGGGAATGAGGGCTCTGGCTGGGGCTGAGGGTTTGGGGTTGGAGAGGCTCAGGGTAAGGGCAGCCTGCCTTGCCAGTACTGGCGGTGGGCAGGCACTAGGACCCTGCGGCAGCAGACAGCAAATCTGCTGGGAGCCCTCCGGGCAGCAGGCAGGAGAGAGGCGTGCTGCGTTCTGTCAGGCAGGGACGCAACACAACGCGGCGGAGGGGGGGGAACACGCGGAGGGGGGGTGGCAGGCGGGGGCTGGGACCTGCTCCAGGCAGGGTCGCGGCGGCGGGGGGAGACCTGCGGTGGCCGGGGCCGATCCAGGCAGGACCGGGGGGGGGGCGGGAAGAGACCCAGCTCCAACTATTGCTGGAGCAGGGCGCCCAGCCCTGAATATTGCTGGGGCCCGGGCCCCACACAAATATATAACCTGCCGCCCATGCTTACACCTGCAGGGATGGGAGGGGATTCAAGGGAGCTCTTTGTGCAGCAGTGTGGTCAGGATGGCCCCGCACCAGGGGCGGCTCTAGAAATTCCGCCGCTCAAGCGGAGCCGCGGGAAGAGGGGACCCTCCGCAGTCATGCCTGCGGCAGGTCCGCTCGTCCCGGGGCTCCGGTGGACCTCCCGCAGGCATGACTGCGGAAGGTCCGCGGGAGCTGCCCTGGCAGGACAATGCCGCCCCACGCGCCTGCTTGGCGCTCTGGGGTCTGGAGCCGGCCCTGCCCCGCAGGCACTGGGCGCTGCCCAGGCACAGAGTTAGCACCAGTCCGACTCCCTCCCTTAGAGCCATGGGCCAAATAACTCCGAGCATGCAGGGAGCGGGTTTGTGTGCCTTATAAGTAGGGGGATATGCAAATCGGGATGAGAGTTTCCTGTTTAAATCTGTCCCTCCCTCTGCCCAGGCTGCACACGGAGAGACAATCCGCAGCCCCTGGGTCTGTGCAGTTACCAGCCAGTCCCTGAGGACTTTCCCCTCCAGCACCAGGGAAAATGAGGATTTGGCTCCGTTTCGTTTTCATTGTAGCAGCTCTGGAAGGTAGGTTAGCCCCTGAATGCCCTGCAGACTATTGAGTTATTGACTGTAATACCAATGTGTTTGTAACCTGTCTTTATTCCCAGGCGCGCGGTCCCAGGTGCAGCTGGTGGAGTCCGGAGGGGATGTGAAAAAGCCCGGAGACTCTCTCCGCCTCTCCTGCAAAGCCTCTGGGTTCACCTTCGGTGACTACTGGATGAGCTGGGTCCGGCAGGCTCCTGGCAAGGGCCTGGACTGGGTCGCAACTATAAGCTACTGGGCCGGCAGCACTGTGCATTACGCCAACGCGGTCAAAGGCCGATTCACCATCTCCAGAGACAACCCCAACAACCTGCTGTATCTGCAAATGACCGGCCTGAAGCCCGAGGACACCGCCCGCTATTACTGTGCGAGAGACACAGTGAGGCGAAGCCGGGCTGAGCTCAGACAAAAACCTCCCGTTGCGGTCAGCAGGGAAAGTCCCAGCTGGTGAGACCCTGACACTCCCGGGACTGGAAACTGAAAAGAGGAAACAGCGTGTTCATGTCAAGGTGCCCTGCTCTGGCCAAACCTAGCTTCACCCAAGGCACAGGTTCAGGGGCCGGTCCCCTCCTGAGTGAAAAGGGCTGGACCTGGACCTTTCCCTCTGATTTTTAATCAATTCTATGTGCAAATCAAGACTCCCATTCTACACACTCTTAAAAGCGCGCGGGGGCTGGGGGGGGGAGCCAGTAAACAAAGCCAGTAACACTGACAGCCAGAACCAGGCACGGGGCTACCCCCAGTGATGCTATCGACCATTGGATATTTGTTCTATGTGCGCAAAGGTGTTAAACAACTGATATTATTAATCGACTCCCTGCCCTGCGCACTGTCACACGTCTATGGGCCTCATCAACAACGCCCATCCATCCGGTGTGAGAACCTAGGGCCATGTCACATAGCGGATCTCTCATCCTCCCAACTCCTCTCTCAGTGTAATCCCATTAACCTACCTGTATTTAAACAGGAACCCTTCGCCCCCCACCCCCGCGAGGGATTTCCATGCAAATTTCACCCAGGGAGGTTGGGAGTTGAAAGGGAGCAGGTGCCCTAGGTCGATGGGCTCACTCTATCCAGGCCACAAATGGGCAGCTCCTCGGTACTGGCTGTTCACATTTTACCAGATGATGTTGCTGGGGAAATCCCATAAATCAGACTTGCCCAAGGAAAGGGCTAAATTCAGGATTTATCAGTCAGAAATGTGTGACCTGAATGGTCTATGCAAGCGAATGTTTTCATAGCTAATGTGATTATAAAGACCTGAATGGATCCCTCTCTCCATTCCCACCCACATTCTCCCCGTGACCAACGCTTACCCCAGGGTTTCTCAAACAGGGGTTGCGCTTGTGTAGGGAAAGCCCCTGGCAGGCCAGGCCGGTGTGTTTACCTGCCCTGCCCGCAGGTCCCGCCGATCGCGGCTCCCACTAGCCGTGGATCGCTGCTCCGGGCCAATGGGAGCTGTAGGAAGCAGGGGTCAGTAAATGCCTCGGCCTGCGCTGCTTCCAGCAGCTCCCATTGGCCCGGAGCAGCGATCCGCAGCCAGTGGGAGCCGCCGTCGGCCAGACTTGCGGGCGGGGCAGGTAAACATACCGCCCTGGCCCGCCAGGGTTTTTCCCTACTCAAGCGGGGATCCCGGTTTGAGAAACCCTGACTTACCCGGTTTCACAGTAGGGCGTCTGCCAGCTTCAGGAAGATAAATGCATTTCTGGGCTGATCCAATTCCCATTGCAATCGAGTGTGAAGAGTTTCTCCCTGACTTTACTGAGCTTTGGACAAACCCGACAGATGGACAATCGTTCTGGGGTCAGAGCCTCACAGGTATTAATTCTGGAAGCTCCTTGGATCCCAAGGCTGCTACCCCGACTGACTATAGCTGGTGTTCTGGCCCATTCATTCAAACAGATTAAAACATTGGTACCAGAAGGGACCTAGCGATGCAATGAGATGCGGGTCAGGCACTCACCCAATTGAACCTGCAAGCCTGATTTAAATGGGTGTTCTAGCTACATCTCTACGGCTTTGTTCAGTACCCACCAACCATCCGGCAGCACTAAGGAGGGGAATAAGGGAGAATCCTTTCAGTTATCGATAACCAATAATCAGTTATTGCAGGGAGCAGATGCCCAGAGTGTGTTTCAGCGGAGCAGGGAGGGAGGGTCAGCTGGCTCCGCCCTCGCCCTGTGGACGCCCCCAGTGACTCTCTGATCAGACACGCTCCACTTTAAGGCTCCCTCCTTCTCCCAGCGAAGTCACTGGAGAAGTTGAGCCCTCAGCGAAGAGCAGTGGGAACGCGGAGTCTGGAGTGCGGATTATGGGCTGGAGGGTTCTGGCCAATAAACTAGAATTGACCTTCCCCGGCCAGGGCCGCCCAGAGGATTCCGGAGGCCCGGGGTCTTCGGCGGCCGGGGGGGCCCTTCCGTTCCGGGACCCGCCGCCAAAGTGCCCCGAAGACCCGCGGCGGGAGCCCCCCGCCGCCGAAGCCCGGGCGGCGGCGGCGGCGGGTCCCGCCAGGGGCGGCTCTAGGCACCAGCTAAACAAGCAGGTGCCTAGGGCGGTGAAATTTAGGGGGCGGCGAAATGACGGGCGTGTATGTGCCCGCTTACCGGAAGAGCGGCGGGAGCTCTTCCCCGGCTGCAGAGGACAGGCCGCTCCTCGGCTTGTCCCCGCGGGTGCACACCAAGAAGCGGCCCCTCCTCTGCAGCCGGGGAAGGGCCGCACAACCAGCTCCGCCTGGGGGGGGGAGGGGAGGGGCGGGGAGGGGGTTGCTTACCGCGAAAAGGCGGGAGCCGGTAGCGCAGCCCTGCCCGGGCTGCAGAGGAGGGGCCGCTTCTCCTCCGCTTGTCCCCGCCGGTGAACTCCGAGAAGCGGCCCCTCCTCTGCAGCCCGGGCAGGGCTGCGCTACCGGCTCTTGCCTTTCCAAGGTAAGCAACCCCCCTCCCCCAGGCGGAGCTGGTAGCACGGCCCTGCCCCGGCTGCAGAGGAGGGGCCGCTTCTCGGAGTGCACCGGCGGGGACAAGCGGAGGAGAAGCGGCCCCTCCTCTGCAGCCCGGGCAGGGCTGCGCTACCGGCTCCCGCCTTTCCCGGTAAGCAACCCCCCCCCTCCCCAGGCGGAGCCGGTAGCGCGGCCCTGCCCCAGCTGCAGAGGAGGGTCCGCTCCTCAGCTTGTTCGCGCTGCTCTCCTGCGGGTAGCGGCCACCCAGACAAACCGGTAGCCAGCTGCGGGCCGCCTGCCTGGGGGGGGGCTAGGGCGGCGCTGCGCTGCTCGGGGGGCGGGGGCTCGGGCTGCGGTCGGCGCCGCTCGGGGGTGGGGGGGCGGCGCTCTTCTTTTCTGCCTGGGGCGGCAGAAAAGCTAGAGCCAGCCCTGGGTCCCGCTCCCCCCCCCCTCTTACCCGAGCGCGTCTCCGGCGGGGCCTGAGCTCCGTCCCGCTCAGAGCCGCGTGGTGAGGGGGCGGGGCTGTGAGCTCCACGCCGAGCGGAGGGAGCAGCCCCGCCCCCTCCCCACGCCGCTCTGAGCGGGGCGGGGCTCAGGCCCCGTTGGAGCTCCCAGCCCCGCCCCCTCCCCACGCGGCTCTGAGCGGGGCGGGGCTCAGGCCCCGTTGGAGCTCCCAGCCCCGCCCCCTCCCCACGCCGCTCTGAGCGGGGCGGGGCTCAGGCCCCCTTGGAGCTCCCAGCCCCGCCCCCTCCCCACGCGGCTCTGAGCGGGGCGGGGCTCAGGGGCCCCGGCGGAGACTCGGCGCTTGAGGCGCTGAGGCTCCCGGAGAGGGGCGGAGGCGGGAGCCTCCGCTCTTCTCTTGGGGGCCCCTGCGGAGCCCGGGGCACGGGGCAAATTGCCCCCTTTGCCCCCCCCTCTGGGCGGCCCTGTCCCCGGCAGCCCATTGGTGATCCTGTGTGTGAAATTCACCCCTTTGTAAAGGGGCATCACAGGGGCCTGTCAGCTACTGAGCACCAGGGATGACTTTTCTCCTGCCCCCGCAGCACTGACCCTTCTCCTCAGACTGAGGAGTTTGACTCCAACCCCCTTTCCAACAATACAGCCCCCAACAGAAATTTTCCCGAAGCATTTCTGTACAGTTTGTCTCCATCTTAATTTTCCAGATTCTCATGAACAAGGAATGGTTCAGTAATGAAACTGGCTCCTAATTTATAATATTGACACCAACATAAAAAGGGGAGAGGATAGATAGATAGATGGGGCGTATGGGGATAGATAGATAGACATATAGATGTCTATGGCGATCAATAGATCAGAAGATAGGCGGACAGACTGTCTCCATCCAGTTCTTTCCTGGTTGCAAATCTCCAGCGTGCAGAAGAAAGAGCAGAAGGGAACATTCCGTGTCACAGCGGGACTCTGGAATCCACCTGCCAGGAGACTTAGCAACGCGACACAGCGTCACACACCTCCTGGGTCCCCCCGTTATACTGTCCCCACCCCCGGCCCATGCAAATGAGCTCCCCGGGGGCCTGTTCATAGCCCAGTCCCGGCCGCTCACCCTGCTCAGAGCCAGTGCCGGGCTTCAGCTTCCCATCCCGCCTGGGGACCGAGCCGCCAGCCGCAGACATGACCCCCAGCCTGGCCATCGCCTTCCTCCTGCTGCTCCCCGCGGGTACGGGCGGGACCTGCGCTGCCGCTGGGCGCCCGGTACCACGTGTTCCCTAATAACTGCGCCTCCAGGAATCACTGACATATTCCCCCTTTATCTCTGCAGGTGTCTATTCCCAGGTCAGCCTGGTGGAGTCCGGAGGGGGAATCAAGAAACCTGGAGATACCCTCAGACTGACCTGCACCGTGTCCGGATTCTCTCTCGCTACCTACGGGGCGCACTGGGCCCGCCAGCCAGCGGGAAAAGGGTTGGACTGGATGGGAGGTATCTGGGCTGATGGGGGCACTGCTTATAGCAATGCTTTCAAAAGTCGACTCGCCATCACCAGAGACACCTCCAAAGGCCAAGTGTCCCTCCAACTGACCGGCCTGCATCCCGGAGACACCTCCGTGTATTACTGTGTCAGATACGCACTGTGAGGAAAATCCTATTAAAGCCTGCACTAAAACTAACCTTGTGGAGAACCAGTCTGGGTTTATGAGCCCCAGGGAGGAGCAGTTGCCAACACTCCAGAATCTAATCCCTTAGCACTACTACATGAGCTGGGTCCGACAGGCTCCTGGCAAGGGACCAGAATGGGTCGCTTTTATAAACCTCGGTGGGGGTGCAGACTACCCTGATTCAGTGAAAGGCCGGTTCACCATCTCCAGGGATGATCCCAAGAGTGAGCTGTATCTGCAAATGACCGGCCTGAAGCCCGAGGACACCGCCCGCTATTACTGTGCGAGAGACACAGGCCTTGTCTACACTACAAGACTATTTCGAATCAACTTAGTTCGAATTTGTGGATTCGACCTTATGAAGTCGAATTTGTGTATCCATACTAAATACACTAATTCGAATTTCTGAGTCCACATTCATGGGGCCAGCGTCGACTTTGGAAGCGGTGCACTGTGGGAAGCTATCCCACAGTTCCCGCACTCCCCGCTGCCCATTGGAATGCTGGGTAGAGCCCCCAATGCCTGCTGGGGGAAAAAATGTGTCGAGGGTGGTTTTGGGTAACTGTCATTATTGAACCGTCACTCCCGCCCTCTCTCCTTGAAAGCGCCGGCGGGAAATCTGTTCGCGTCCTTCTCTGGTCGGTTACAGCTCGGACGCCACAGCACTGCGAGCATGGAGCCCGCTGCGATCATCGCTGCACTTATGGCCGTTGTCAACTCCTCGCACCTTATCGTCCACCTCTTCCACAGTCAGCTGCTGAGAAATCGGGCGAGGAGGCTCCGGCAGCGCGGTGAGGAGAGTGGCGCAGACCTCTCACAAAGCAGGGTACGCCAAGCAGTGGAGATCATGGTGGCAATGGGTCAAGTTCATGGTGTGGAACGGCGATTCTGGGCCCGGGAAACAAGCACGGACTGGTGGGACCGCATAGTGCTGCAGGTCTGGGATGAATCACAGTGGCTGCGAAACTTCAGGATGCGTAAGGGCACTTTCCTTGAACTCTGTGACTTGCTGGCCCC
Organism: Mauremys mutica; assembly: GCF_020497125.1. NCBI lineage: Eukaryota > Metazoa > Chordata > Testudines > Geoemydidae > Mauremys > Mauremys mutica. Next base: position 44,152,056 of record NC_059080.1, read on the forward strand.
TGCCCTGAAGCGCCAGGACACACGGATGCGAGCAGCCCTGAGTGTGCAGAAGCGAGTGACCATAGCCCTCTGGAAACTTGCAACGCCAGACAGCTACCGGTCAGTAGCGAACCACTTTGGCGTGGGCAAATCTACCGTGGGGGTTGCTGTGATTCAAGTAGCCCACGCAATCGTTGAGCAACTGCTCTCAAAGGTAGTGACTCTGGGAAACATCCAGGTCGTCATAGATGGCTTCGCCGCGATGGGATTCCCAAACTGCGGTGGGGCTATAGATGGGACTCACATCCCTATCCTGGCACCAGCCCACCAGGCCAGCGAGTACATTAACCGAAAGGACTACTTTTCAATGGTGCTGCAAGCACTGGTAGACCATAGGGGACGTTTTACCAACATCTTCGTCGGGTGGGCGGGCAAGGTTCATGACGCGCGTGTGTTCAGGAACTCTGGTCTGTTTAGACGCCTCCAGGCAGGAACTTTCTTCCCGGACCACAAAATAACGGTTGGGGATGTGCAGATGCCTATAGTGATCCTCGGGGACCCAGCCTACCCGCTAATGCCCTGGCTCATGAAGCCCTATACAGGCGCCTTGGACAGTGAGAAGGAACTCTTCAACTACCGGCTGAGCAAGTGCAGAATGGTGGTGGAGTGTGCTTTCGGACGTCTTAAGGGGAGGTGGCGGAGCTTACTGACTCGCTCGGACATCAGCGAAAAGAATATCCCCGTAGTTATTGCTGCTTGCTGTGTGCTCCACAATGTCTGTGAGAGCAAGGGCGAGACCTTTTTTGGCCGGATGGGAGGTTGAGGCAAATCGCCTGGCTGCTGTTTACGCTCAGCCAGACACCCGTGCCGAAAGAATATCCCAGCGGGAAGCGCTGTGTATCCGGGAGGCTTTGAAAGCAAGTTTCCTCGGAGAGCAGGGTAACCTATGACTCTCCACTTGATTTTAAGAGAAGCTGATCCTGGGCCTGTGTCTCTATGTGTTGAGTGAGATCTGCGGTTACATACCCCGTTCTCCAAGTTTCCCCCACTTCCAAAACACGTTTTAAAACAAATTAAACGGAACAGTTATTGTTAATAAATCTTTCTTTTACTTTGCATTTCTGTTCAGGGTTTGAAACATGGACGCATACTGTGCTGGGTACGGTGTGCACTGATGTACAGACCGCTTGTACAATACAGGACGGACAGCCTCCTGCTCCTACATAGGTCTCTGGGGTGGGGGACGGTTTCAAGTGGTTGTGCATGTAGGGGTGGGTTTGCAGGAAGGGGCGAGTGGTGCCGTCTTTGGATAGGGATTTGGATGCAGGCTCTGGGCTGTGGGTTTGGGCGTAGGAAGGGGTGAGGGGTGTGGGGGAAGGGTGAGTATATGTCCGTGGATGAGGGCTCTTGTTGGGGCTCAGGGCAGCGGAGAGGATCGCGCCTACGGTGGAAGTGCATGGTAAGGGCAGCATGCCTTAACATTAGGGGGTGGCAGGCGCTAGGACCGTGGACAAGCGTACACATCACAGAATGACCCGGGGCAGCATACACCACACAGAGTGACCCTGGTGACTACTGACTGCAGTCTGTGTGTGCCCTGCAGTTGATCCTTCCCCCGATAGTCTGTACCCTGCTAATGTAGGCTATCCTACATTTGGTCCTGCTTTGAGCAGGGGGTTGGACTAGATGACCTCCTGAGGTCCCTTCCAACCCTGAGATTCTATGATTCTATGATTCTATGATCCCATGCAATTATAAATCCCCTGCCCCCCCGCCCCCTACATACACAGTCTTCTGACACGAAAGACGTGACGGAAAGAGTGAACAACAGCAAACAGCTTTTATTAATCTACTACATAGTGGGGTGATGAAACTTGGATTTGGGACTGGGTGATCCTGTAAGGGAAGCGCTTCTACACAGTTATAGCGTCAGAGGCGTGTGGTACGTTAGCGCTCAGCTGTGGTGCAGTGACAGTTCTCACGGCCCCTACCGCCCCTCCGTCTTGTAATTTTTGGTGAGGGGGGGACAGGACTTCTTGGCGTTGGAGGGTGGTTGCAGATACAGTGCAGGGGGGCTCTCTCCTCCTGCCTGCGGTCCTGCAGAACATCAACAAGGCGCCGGAGCGTGTCCGTTTGCTCCCTCATTAGCCCAAGCAGCGTTTGAGTCGCCTGCTGGTCTTCCTGCCGCCACCTGTCTTCCCGTTCGCTGTGTGAGCGCTGCTGCTGAGAGAGGGTCTTCCTCCACTGGCTCTGTTGGGCCGCCTCGGCTCTGGAGCAGGCCATCAGTTCCGCGAACATCTCTTCCCGAGTCTTTTTCTTTCGCCAGCCTCTGCGAGGGGGATGCCGGGGCAGTCCGGGAAAGAGCAGAAGCTGTGTGATGGGAAACAGTAACTGATTTCCTTGAACAGATACATGTTTGCGAACAGTGAACACAGTCTAGTCAGTTTCTCTGAACAAGACCATACAGGGCACCAAGTTCCACGAGATCTCAGGACAAGTTCGAGATTTCGGAATACGCTCTCATTGGCGGCGCCATTGCACAGGAGAGCGGACAAGTGGGGAGAGACAGCTGAATCCGTCTTGCAGACAGTCCTGGTAAGCCTTAAAGTAGATCATGCTTATCAGTTAGTGGATAGCTGTGCTCTCCTGCTAAAGGCAATCTGGAAAGCAGAAAGGCTGAGCCTTTTCCAGCCCCTCCCGCCAGTGCACGGGAAAGATCAATGTATGCTTTTCTCTGTGGCCTCCAGCACGTGGCTGTTAAGCGAGGGTCGTTGTTATGCAACCTAATTTTAAACCATTAACAATAGTAACAATACACTAATTGCCCTACTTAGATGCAGCCTGTCCAGAACGACATCACCCTGAGGCGGGTCACTCGGAGTCAGAGAGAGCGGATGCTAATGGAAGCCCTGCACAGACCAGGACCATATGCAGCAATGCTGGTGGAGGCGATGATTCCTCTCTACATTAGGATGTCCTGGCGCGGAAGAGTGTGCTTCCATGGAGCACCGAATAAGGCACCTCTCCCCAGGAACCTCCTGCGGAGGCTTTTCGAGCAGCTCTCTGAGAGCTTTGTTGAATTGTCCCAAGAGGATTATTGTTCAATCCCTATATGTGTGGACCTACTATTTATATAGTTTGACATTTAAAATTTTGTATATAGTATTTCTATTTTTTCTATACCTGTTTTTTAAAAAATAAAAGTTTCCATGTTTATAGCACTTACCGCCTGATCCTTCCCCTGATTCTGAGTCCGGGTTAATGGGCGGGGACGGTTGGTAGGGGATCTCTGTGAGGGTGATGAAGAGATCCTGGCTGTCAGGGAAAGCGGTATTGTGTTCGCTGTCACCTGCGCCATCCTCCACAAACCCTTCCTCATCTTCCCCATCGGCGAACATCGCCGAGGAACTGTCCAGGTACACTATGCCATCCTCAGAGTCCACGGTCACTGGTGGGGCAGTGGTGGCAGACCCACCGAGAATGGCATGCAGTGCCTCGTAGAAGCGGCATGTCTGGGGCTGTGCTCCGGAGCGTCCGTTTGCCGCTCTGACTTTTTGGTAACCTTGTCTCAGGTCCTTGACTTTCACGCGGCACTGCATCGCATCCCGGCTGTATCCTTTGTCTATCATGGCTTTGGAGACCTTCTCGAAGGTCTTTGCATTCCGCTTGTTGGAGCGCAGCTCCGAGAGCACAGACTCCTCGCCCCACACAGCGATCAGATCCATGACTTCCCGGTCAGTCCATGCTGGGGACCTCTTTCTATTCTTGGATTGCCCGGACTCCTCTGCTGGAGAGCTCTGCATCGTTGCAGGTGCTGCGGAGCTCGCCCCGATGTCCAACCAGGACGTCAGATTCAAAGTGCCCAGACAGGAAAAGGAATTCAAATTTTCCCGGGTCGTTTCCTGTGTGGCTGGTCAGAGCATCCAAGCTCGGACTGCTGTCCAGAGCGTCAACAGAGTGGTGCAGTGTGGGATAGCTCCCGGAGCTACTAAGTTCGATTAGCATCCACACCCAGCCTAATTTGAGCTAGCCATGTCGAATTTAGCGCTACTCCACCTGTCGGGGTGGAGTACCAAATTCGAACTAAAGAGCCCTCTAGTTCGAATTAAATGGCTTCCTGGTGTGGACGGTTGAGCGGTTAGTTCGAATTAACGCTGCTAAATTCGACTTAAAGTCCTAGTGTAGACCAGGCCACAGTGAAACAAAACCGGTTTGTGATCATACAAAAACCCAGGCTGCGGAATCGCCCTTCTCCCGGCAGCCGCACGGGGGCAGCAGCGACACACACACTGCTCCGGGCTGGGACAGGAGACCAGGGCCGGCTCCAGGCACCAGCCGAGCAAGCTGGTGCTTGCGGCGGCAGATTCCGAGGGGCGGCTTCCGCCCAATCCTTTTTTTTTTTTTTTTTTTGCGCTTTGCCGCTTCCCCCGCCCCTGCAGGTTTTTTTCTTTTTGGTTTGCTGCTCCTGCCGCCCTGTAGGGGGGTAGGAGCTCGGAGGAGGGGAGCGCTCTGCTGGGAGCGGTGCCAGGGCTGCAGCAAGCCCGGCACGCAGCCCGCGTCCTTCCCTGCCCGCCCGCCGGAGCGGAGCACTCCCAGCAGGCGGCGCGGCATGGCAGGAGGGGACTCATGGCGAGCGCCCCGCTTAAGGAAGCCCTGGCCGCCCCTCTTTTCTCCCCCCCCCCGAGCTGGGGTGTGCACTGCGCTGCCCGGGGTCTGCAGGGCTGGAAGTCCCCCTGCACCCGCGCTCCCGCCGCCCCGCAGGTATTTTTTTTCTTTTTGTTTTTTTGTTTTTTCTTCCCTTCGTGCTCCCCCCGGCAGGTTTGTTTCACGCCCCCCCCGCCCCCCCAGGTCACTCCGACCGGCAGGTTTCCCGCCCCCACCCTTTGTTGTTTCGGCTGGCTGGCAGGTTTGTTGTCCCCCCCCCCCCTTCGCCGCTCCGCCCCGCGCAGTTTTTTTGTTTGTTTGTTTGTTTGTTTTTGCTTGGGGCAGCAAAAAAGCCAGAGCCGGCCCTGCAGGAGACCCGGCACCCGGGTGAATGGAACACAAACCTCCCGGCAGTTTTAACCCTTCTGTTCCCGGGCAATGTGTCTCCTTTCCGGTCTAGAGCCCCGCTGGGCCTATGGCGCAGAGATCCCCCGCTTCATCTGTGAACCCGAATCCGGAGTGAGTCCTGTTCTGAGTCGCTCTCCCCTCGCAGACCTGGCACATTGGCTCTCCCGGGGCCCGTCTCTGTGTCAGACTCACAGGGCAGCGTCTGTCAGTGTAACGGGGACAAGCGCATTGGGGTTCGCATCAGACCCAACGGATGGAGCGAATTGCTCCTGGGGCCAAATCCTCAGCTGGTGTAAAGTCACCCCAGCTGCTTTCACTAGACTCGAGTTACTCTGGATTCACACCACCTGAGGATCTGCCTCTTAAAGCAAACTGGGATGTTTATGGTATTAATGCAGCGGAAGGTGATTAGTTCATTATAACCAATGTGGGGCCCCTCACAGTGGCATCTCAGCCCGTCACCAGTGGTTATTGCCTTCAGGGGTGGCTCTAGGCACCAGCAAAGCAAGCAGGGGCTTGGGGCAGCCCATTTGCAGGGGCGGCAACCGGCAGGGATCCACCCTGGGAGCTGAGAACCAACAGGGAGCCCTGGGAGCTGGAGTTCCTTGGTTAGCTCCCTGCCTATAGAGCCAGCCTTGGAGCAGGGAAAGAACTACATTTCCCAGCATTCCCTTGGCCACTATCAACAAGAAAGGGAGGGGTAGGGAGTATGGTAGCTGAAACCTCATGCTGCAGTTTGCTGTGAATGGAAAGTTCACTGCTAGAGCAGGGTGGCACCGTGAATGGGGAACAAGTGTGCCCAAGGAGTACATAACATAAGAACGGCCGTACCAGTTCAGACCAAAGGTCCATTTAGCCCAGTATCCTGTCTACCGACAGTGGCCAATGCCAGGTGCCCCAGAGGGAATGAACCTAACAGGCAATGATCAAGTGATCTCTCTCCTGCCATCCATCTCCATCCTCTGACAAACAGAGGCTAGGGACACCATTCCTTACCCATCTTGGCTAATAGCCATCTATGGACTTAACCACTATGAATTTATCCAGTTCTCTTTTAAACCCTGTTATAGTCCTAGCCTTCACACCCTCCTCAGGTAAGGCGTTCCACAAGTTGACTGTGCACTGCGTGAAGAACTTCCTTTTATTTGTTTTAAACCTGCTGACTATTAATTTCATTTGGTGACCCCTAGTTCTTGTATTATGGGAATAAGTAAATAACTTTTCCTTATCTACTTTCTCCACATCACTCATGATTTTATAGACCTCTATCATATCCCCCCTTAGTCTCCTCTTTTCCAAGCTGACGAGTCCTAGCCTCTTTAATCTCTCCTCGTATGGAACTCTCTCCAAACCCCTAATCATTTTAGTTGCCCTTTTCTGAACCTTTTCTAATGCCAGTATATCTTTTTTGAGATGAGAAAATCACATCTGTATGCAGTATTCGAGATGTGAGCGTACCATCGATTTATATAAGGGCAATAATATATTCTCAGTCTTATTCTCTATCCCCTTTTTTATATTCCTAACATCCTGTTTGCTTTTTTGACCACCTCTGCACACTGCGTGGACATCTTCAGAGAACTATCCACGATGACTCCAAGATCTTTTTCCTGATTAGTTGTAGCTAAATTAGCTCCCATGATATTGTATGTATAGTTGGGGTTATTTTTCTCAATGTGCATTACTTTACATTTATCCGTGTTAAATTTCATTTGCCATTTTGTTGCCCAATCACTTTATTTTGTGAGATCTTTTTGAAGTTCTTCACAATCTGCATTGGTCTTAACTATCTTGAGCAGTTTCGTATCATCTGCAAACTTTGCCACCTCACTCTTTACCCCTTTCTCCAGATCATTTATGAATAAGTTGAATAGGATTGGTCCTAGGACTGAAAGGAATGAGATTAAATAAAATCCATGGGTTCCCAGAATTGTCTCTTTTCTCCCAATTAAGTTTTTTGTAGGTTAAATGGATCTTGAGGGACACAAAGGTTTTTGGCTGAGCTCAGACGGTCTTTAAACCATGATTTGAGGTCTTCAGTAGCTCAGCCAGAGGGTAGGGGTCTGTTACAGGAGTGGGTGGGTGTGGTTCTGTGCCTAGACTAGATGATCAGGGTGGTCCCTGATAGCCCTAAAGTCTATGAGTCTTTCCTCACCCAGTATCTGTCACTCACTAATACGGGATGGTGTCCTCAGGTCTCTCAGGTTGCTCATTTGTAAATACATGAGGTGGTTGGGGTTGTCCCTGGAGATGGTGCATTGTCCCTTAGCCCAATGGGTGTAATACACAGAGCACAGCACCCCCATCAGAAGTCACGACAGCAACACACTCCTAGAAGTCTGAGCACATTGAAAGCTGTTTGTTCTGAATAAATGTTCCGGTCAGCCAATGCCAGGCTTTGCTATCCCATTACCAGAATGCCTGGGTTCTATTTCTTCCCGGCTATGGGAGGCAAGACTAGCCATCCTGTAACAGCAGGAGTCTAGGAATCCGGGGTGTCCCCCTGAACTTCCTGCAGCGAAGAGAGACAAATGCATTTAGCAAAGTCTTTGATCCTCAATCTCACAGTGGCTCATTTATGGTTAATCAACAGGAATAAACAACTTCACACAGAAGGCTTCCTTCGGGTTTGAAGGGTTACTTAAAGGGCATGTCTACACTTGCAAAATTACAGCGCCGGCAGTTACAGCACCGCTCAGAGAGCACAGAAGAAAAAATGCTGCTGTGTGTTCACATTGCCAGCTGCCTGCGCAATAGCGTGTTCATACTTGCGGCACTTGCAGCGCTAGTCGGAGCGGTGCACTCTGGGCAGCTATCCCACAGAGCACCTCTTTCTCTTTTGCCGCTAAGACTTGTGGGAAGGCGGAAGTGGTCATGGGGCATCCTGGGTCCTGTCCCAATGCCCCAAGATACATTGCTTTGCATCCCAGCAATCCCTGTGTTCCATCCACATTTGGTGCCATCTTTCAATGGTTTGGGTACTATGCTATTGCCTCTTTCAGGCTGCAGGAATGGATCCCAAACTGTTGACCAGAATTCTGCTCGCTCTGACCAACACATCACAAGTGGCAGTGGAGTTATTCCTTAAACTACAAAGACAAGAGGAGTGCGACATTGATTTCTCCACACGTAGTAGCTTCAACACGAGATTGCTTGTGGCATTCACGGAGGTGCTGACCACAGTGGAACACCACTTCTGGGCTCAGGAAACAAGCACTGAGTGGTGGGATCACATTGTGATTCACGTCTGGGATGATGAGCAGTGGCTGCAGAACTTTTGCATGAGGAAAGCCACATTCATGGGAGTGGGTGATGAACTCGCCCCAGCCCTGCGGCACAAGAATGATAGCTGCCCTGTCACTGGAGAAGTGTGTGGCGATTGCACTGTTGAAGATGGCTACTGCAGACTGCTACCGATCCATCATTAACCAGTTTGGAGTGGGAAAGTCAACCATTGGAGTCATGTTGATGGAAGTGTGCAGGGTCATTAATCACATCCTGCTCTGAAAGACCGTGACTCTGGGCAACGTGTGTGACATTGTGGATGGCTTTGCACAAATAGGTTTCCCTAGCTGCAGAGGGGCGATAGATGGCACGCACATTCCTATTCTGGCACTAGACCACCTAGCCACCAAGTACATTAATCACAAAGGGTCTTTCTCAATGGTTCTCCAGGTGCTTGTGGATCACCGTGGGCATTTCACAGACATTAACGCAGGCTGGTCCAGAAAGGTGCATGATGCACACACCTTTCAGAACACTGGCCTGTTCAAGAAGTTGCAAGCAGGGACTTTCTATCCACACTAGAAGATCACTGTAGGGGAAGTCAAAATGCCCATTGTGATCCTAGGAGACCCCTTACCCCTTAATGCCATGGCTCATGAAACCCTACACAGGGAACCTTGACAGCAGCAAGGAGAGGTTCAACAACAGGCTGAACAAGTGCAGAATGACTGTGTGCTTTTTGCCATTTAAAAGCCTGCTGGCGATGCCTGGATGGGAAGCTGGACATGGCCAATGGCAATATTCCTATGCTTAGAGCTGTGTGCTGTACGCTCCATAATATTTGTGAAGGGAAGGGTGAAAGAGTTACTCAGGACTGGACCGCAGAGGCTCAGTGCCTGGAATCTGAGTTTGAACAGCCGGAGACCAGGGCTATTAGAGGGACACAGCGTGGGCCATAAGGATCAGGGATGCCTTGAAGCAGCAATTTGAAGCTGAAAGCCACTAATATTTGTTGTATGCTGGGGATCACAGTGCTTGTAATGCTAGGAGGTGATTGGTGCACAGGATGCAAGAAGGGGCCTTAACATAATTGTATGTTGCTTTGCAGGGCTTTTTTTGCTTTCACGTAATAAAGATTGCTTTCAAACCAACACAGTTCTTTTACTGAAAGACAACCACCAGAGGAGAGAGTCTAATGAAAAAAATCATCAGCAGGGAGGGGGATGGGAGTTGGGGGAAGGGAAGGTCTCAAGAGGAGGTGGGGCCCAGGGACAGCTACAGATTTGTGTATGTCCAGGGGTCATACCCAACCTTCTCCTTTGGAGTACGATGCAGCGGGTGCTGGACTTCAGCCGGGCCAAACTGCAGAGGGATGGATGTTGAGTGCAGTGAGTAGTGAGAGTCCACACTGCTGGACTGTGAGGAGGTGGGGTGACCATCGAGTATCGCATCCAGCTCTTTGTAGAACTGGCAGCTTGTGGGTGCAGCAACGAAGCGGTCGTTTGCCTCCCACACCTTGTGCTAGGTATTCCACAGGCCTTCACTTTGACCCTGCACTGCTATGTCTTACAGGGGTCTATAATGCAAATATTTGTTATTAAGTTATACCAGGGTACAGATAAGTGAAAACAGAGCAGGCAACATCCTTCAAGCATATTATGAAGTCTAAACACTAAACATATTCTTCTGAACTTAGTACCTAACATCGATTTTGATGATGCTAACACAGGTAAACAAGAGTGGTTTCCAGCTATACACTTGTAAGGTCTAGCTGGTACCTGGTCTGCCACCGTCACACCGGGCTTCTTCCCATTCAGGACCCAACTGGGTCAGAAGAATCTGTGAACAGGTCCCTGTGGGGTAAAAGAGTGAAGGAACAATGTGGGAACTAGCCACATTTTACATTAGGGAAAGTTTCAAATATACAAGGAGAGACTGACCGTGGAAACAGGACTCACATCTGAATGGGGTTCACTGAAGCAGTGAGCAGTGTCTGCACTGCAGGCCCAGTGGGACTGTGTGAAGCAAAAATTGCTAGAGAATGAAAAGGTTAAAACCTTGAGGTAGGTTTGTATTTCATTCCCCAGGATGCCTGTTCTCCTTTCTGTGCCCAAAGCCCTGTTGTTTATGTTGCTGCTACCACCACTTGGCACGCGGATTCTGCAGCCTGGGTTTTTGTATGAACATCAATAGGTTCCTGTGTCACTGTATATCTAGCACAGTGATACCAGGCAGTGTCCGCGGATCTCAGGCCGGTCATTTGCAGATACAGCAGGATGTTGGAGTTATCCCTGGAGATGGTGAACCAGCCTTTCACTGAACCAAGGTAGTGTACATAGGTGCCAACTCCCAGCCCTGGAGCACCCATGGGGAAAAATTGGTAACAAGCTCCGTGAGGGAGCAGGGAGGAGTGGGAACGTGGCTCGCTCAAGGGAAGAGGCGGGGCTGGGGCCAGGATCTGGGGAAGGGGGTCTAATAGGGGCAGGGAGTAGACAGAGTTGAGGTGGGGACTTTAGGGAACGGGTTGGAATGGGGGCGGGGCAGGGATGGAGTTGGGGCAGGGCCGGTGGCAGAGGCTGGTCGAGTACCCACCAGTGCCAGCAGAAGTTGGCGCCTATGGTAGTATATATCACCCCCAGGGCTGTCTAGATAAGCCACCCAATCTAGTCCCTTCCCAGGAGGCTGATGGACCCAGCTCATATTGTAGCTGCTGAAGGTGAACCCGGAGGCTTTGCAGGAGAGGTGGAGAGAGTCTCCGGGCTTTTTCACATCCCCTCCAGACTCCACCAAATTGATCTGGGACCAGGCACCTGGGAATAAAGACACAATACAAACATTAGTATCAAAACAGAAAATACAAAATAATCACTGCCTCTCCAGCATGTTTGGGTTAGCAGGGGTCGGCAACCTTTCAGAAGTGGTGTGCCAAATCTTCATTTATTCACTCTAATTTAAGGTTTTGCGTGCCAGTAATACATTTTAATGTTTTTAGAAGGTCTCTTTCTATAAGTCTATAATATATAACTAAACTATTTTTGTATGTAAAGTAAATACAGTTTCAAAAATGTTTAAGAAGCTTCATTTAAAATTAAATTAAAATGCAGAGCTCCCTGGACCAGTGGCCAGGACCTGGGCAGCATGAGTACCACTGAAAATCAGCTCGCATGCCAAAGGCGGCACGCATGCCATAGGTTGCCTAACTCTGGGTTAGAAAATACCTTGCAAAGCTGCCACAATGTAAACTAAAGAGACCCAACGTCTCATTTCCCCTGTTGTTGGATGGGAGAGTTGTCTGATAACTGCACAGACACAGAGGGCTGGAGATTGTCTCTCAGGGTTCAGTCAGGGGAGAGAAAGGAACAGATTTAAACAGCAACCTGCCACCACCATTTGCATAGTCCCCTCTTTATAAGCAGGGGCAGCTCTAGGCATTTTGCCACCCCAAGCAAGGCAGGCAGGCTGCCTTCAGTGGCTTCCCTGCGGAGGGTCCGCTGGTCCTGCGGCTTAGGTGGACGTGCCTGCAGTAGGTCCGGGGAAGCCGCGGGACCAGTGGACCCTCCGCAGGCAAGCCGCTGAAGGCAGCCTGCCTGCCGCCCTCGCAGCGCCGGCAGAGCGCCCCCCGCCCCGTGGCTTGCCGCCCCAAGCACGTGCTTGGCGTGATGGGGCCTGGAGCCGTCCCTGTTTATAAGACATACAAACCCCGTCCTTTAATGACCTCACTTAGCTAGCCATTCATTTGTAGGGATTGCTTTTAAATCAGCTGTGGTGAAGGGCAATATTTCCCTTGTCTTTAGTGGGCTTTGGCTTATGTTGTGTGAGAGAAGAATATTTGGCTGGAACGCAGGGGAGATAAAAATTATACAATCTGTTATTACTGGGAACACAGAAGTGTGAACATTTATGTTCTCTTTTAAGATTCAGTCGCAATTATACCTTCAGGCCTTGCCACCTGGGTTACATCCTGTGACTTTTAAGGAGACTAAGGCTACGTCTACACTTGCCATTTAAAGCGCAAAATGTTCATTTTTTGCACTAAAACTGTGGGAGCGTCTACACTTAATGACTTTTTGCTGTGAATCTCAGAAGTTTCACCACAAAAAGAAAACCACCTTTATGAGAGGTGTACAGCTCGTTCCATGTTCTTTTGGTGCTGTTGTGAAAGTGAAGACATGTTTTACTGGTATAAACACTTTTGGCCTCTGGAGGATATCCCACAGTTCCAAAAGTGACCACTCTGGCCAGCATCTCTGCTGCTCTGATGCCAGGTAAACGGACGTCCATCCCTCCCCCCATAAGCCCAAGGAAGTTTGAAACTCCCTTTCTCTTTGCTTGTAGATGTGGCGGGGAAAGCAGCCAGACAGCCGGGGGGGAGGGCGGGGAGGGGCAGGGTAAAAAAAAGCAAGGAAAGAAACAAGGAAGTAATGGGGCTGCTGGGACATGAAGCAGGGCATCATGAGGCACTGAGCAGGGATCCAGAATGCCTTCTGCTCACCCCCCTCCTTCCCACAAGTCCTATGAGAGAGCTGCACTGTGGGATAGCTGCCCTACAGCGCTGCTCTCATCTGTGATGGAAGTGCTGGTAGTGTAAACACCCTTTGATGCCTGAGGAATTAAGTGAGTACACAAACCAGTGCTTTTCTTTCATTGGTTCCCTATCACCAGTGAAACTCTGCAAGAATAGACATACCCGAAAATTTACCTTGGGAAATTGTAAAGGGGCTGCTGGGATGCAAAGCAATGCATGATGGGTCATTGTCACAGGACCCAGGATACACCACAAACCCCTCTCCGCCTTCCCACAAGCCTGAATGGCGGAAGAGGAAGAGGTGCTATTTGCGATAGCTGCCCAGTATGCACCTCTCTGAATGCCGCTGCAAGCGCCACAAGTGTGTTCATGCCATTGCAGTGGCAGCTGACAATGTGAACGCACAACAGAACTTTCCCTGCAGCCCTGTCTGTGGGGCGCTCTGACTCCTGGCACTGTAAACATCTGCAAGTGTCGACACAGCCTGAGCTACTCCGGTTTCAAAGGTGACTCCATGGAAGCATTATAAGGAGCTATGGGTCAGTTGTGTACCTGATGGGCCTTAAGGCACCACCAATCAGGCTAGGCAGTGCTGATGCCAACCTGCCTGGGTGTCACCCAGAAGCACAGCACAAGTTTGAAATACAAACATACATACACATCTATAACTCATAATACAATAGAGAAACAAACATATAAACAAGATGACCATATCTAGCAAATGATAACATTTTTGCAGATATCTTACATGTCATATCTGGTCGTGACCGGTGTCCCACTGGGGGATAGCGGTGGTGACTCCATTAGGGTCAACTGCAAAGAATGGGGCAGACAATCCCCATAAAGTGGGTGGACATTCCAATACTTAAAACTTCACATACAAAAAATGCTACATGCATACAGATAGCATAATCATAACCAGCAAATCATAGCCTTTTCATAAAGCAGCAAAGAATCCTGTGGCACCTTATAGACTATCAGACATTTTGCAGCATGTGCTTTCGTGGGTGAATGCCCACTTCGTCGGATGCAAGAGTGGAAATTTCCAGGGGCAGGTAAATATAAGCAAGCTAGAGATAACGAGCTTAGATCAATCAGGGAGGATGAGGCCCTGTTCTAGCAGTTGAGGTGTGAAAACCAAGGGAACCAGACTAACACGGCTACCTCTCTGATACATGACAACCTTTTCATAGACACTTCACTCGACACCCTTTGTACAATATTTGCTGCAAATATATAACAGTGGTTGCAACAATGATCCATACGGTCATATTCTAATCAGATTACATCACAGTACATTTTCAGGGTAGGGGTCAAATTTATCACTAGGGTTAGGACTTTGTTTGGGAGTCAGGGAAGGGGATACAGAAGATATGAATTTGACCTACATAAATTCAGCTCGGAATCTCAAATGCAATTGTGCTAGGAGCCCTGCCGTGAGAAGGGGGATCCCAGCCTTTCTCTCTCAAACTCCCCAATCTGAGTTCGTGCTAGTAAATACAGGGCATCTCTTATAAGGAGGGGGATATGCCAATCATGGTCAGAGTTTCCTGTTTAAATCTGTCCCTCCCTCTGCCCAGGTTGTACCCGGGGACACAATCCGCAACCCCTGGGTCTGTGCAGTTACCAGCCAACCCCCCTGAGAACATTCCCTGCCAACACCAGGAACAACGAGGCTTTGCTGACATCTTGTTCTCATTGCAGCAGATCTGGAAGGTATTTTCTCCACTTCCATGTGTTGGGCAGGTAGGGGATTATTGTGCCCAAGATACTCCCTGTAACTTGTCTTTATTTCCAGGTGCCCGGTCCCAGGGGTTGGTGGAGTCCGGAGCGGATGTGAAAAAGCCCGGAGCCTCTCTCCACCTCTCCTGACAAGCCTCCGGGTTCAGGTTTACCACCGACTGGATGGAATGGGTCCGTCAGACCCCCGGGAAGGGGCTGGAGGGGGTCGCCCATATCATCAGCAGCAGTGGGAGCAGCACATACTACGATGATGCAGAGAGAGGGTGAATCATCATCTCCAGGGACAATCCCAACAACCTGGTGCAGGGGTGGGTAAACTATGGCTTGCAGGCTGGATCCGACCCCTCAGGGCTTTGCATCTGGCCTGAGAGACTGCCCCTCCCCCCCGGTGTTGCCGTGGGCCCTGCACCCTCTCCAGAAGCAGCCGGCACCACATCCCTGCAGCCCCTGGGAAGGGGGGCAGAGGGTTCCGTACATTGGCCTTGCCTCCAGGCACCACCCCCTGCAGCTCCCATTGGCCAGGAACAGGGAGCAGGGGCAGCACACTGGGAGCCCTCTATCCCCCCTCAGGGGCTGCAGCGCTTCCAGGAGCAGTGCAGTGTGGGGCCAGGGCAGGCCGGCAGGGATCCTGCCCTGGCCCCGGTGTGCACCACTGCCACCCCAGAGCTGCTTGAGGTAAGCGGGGCCACAGCCTGAACCCCTCCTGCACCCCACTCCCCAACTCCCTGCCCTGAGCCCCTGCCGCATCCCACACCCCTTCTGCCCCCCAACCCCTGCCCTGAGCCCCCTGCCACAGTCTGCAACCCTGCTCTGAGCACCCTCCTGCACCCCAACCGCCTTCCCTGAGCCCCAAACCCTTGCCCTGAGCCCCTTCCTGCACACCACACCCCCTCCCACACCCCGCACTCTCTCCCACACCCCAACCCCCTGCCTCGGACCTGCATACAATTTCCCCACCCAGATGTGGCCCTCGGCCTAAAAAGTTTGCCCACATCTGACCTGGTGTAATTTGCAGCTGACCAGCCTGAGAGCCGAAGGCACTGCCTGGTATCACTGTACCAGACACGCACCCTGCACAGAGAGGGGAAGCCAGTCTGAGCTCAGATAAACACCTCCCGTTGCGATTAGCAGAGAAAGTCCCAGCTGGTTTGATGCTGGCAGGCTGAACGCTCGGAGCTCACAGGAGATGGTAAGTCCCTCCGTTTGAAATGAGGGAACTGAACCCGGCTGGTCAGTCAGATCTAGATCCACAGGAGGTGGAGATACCGGGAACGGGGTGTCCCACACTGGGTGTGGTGGGGATTCACTTGGCCCCAAATATTCTATTATAGATGTAAGCGGGGGATTGGTCCTGCTACTGTGGGGAACTTCCCTGGCTTATACACTATGCTGATGAAGTGGGCGAGTGAAAGGATCTGAGTCCTCACTCCCAGTCCCTTTACCCAGAGCCCTGCCTGACCTCAAGGGCCTCCCTTCCACCTCCTATGTGGCAGAGTCCTCGTAACTCCGACAAGGCTGGGCCCAGGGTTCCTGGGGGGCTCGACCCCCAACCTTGTTGTGGTCACTTAGGGCAGGGGACTATCTCTGCACTGGACGCTTCCCTGACCCACTGATCATCACGTACAGTTCAAAGCAAATACAAATCATTAAACAGCAAACAATGTAAAAAATAAGGAAAAAAGGGAAAGGTGAAAGGAAAACCCGTCACCCCGCGCTGTGGCACGGGGACATCACAACCAGCGTCTCTGGAACGCAAGGGAAGTTCAGTCTGCTCCTCACACGTCCCAGGCCCCTGCTCAGGCCCTGGCTGTGCTGCAGGGATGAAAGGGGACATGAGTGTAATGGGAAGGGAGATCTGTGTTTCAGCGTGAATGCTGATACTTGTCTGAATGGAAGTGGGAATGGAAAAATTCCTGTGTTGTTTTTGTTGTTATCCCTCAATATTACATTCTGAGGATGGTTTAGAAACACGTAGCGTTCATGTCACACAAGTTCTTTAACACAACCAGAAGAAAGCTTCTGTCTAGACCTTATTGCTCATTAATAATTAACTAAGTAAATGATCTTGATGATGATGCTCAGCGGTGATAGATTTGGTGCTGGTTGTGGGCCTAGCGTCCCCAGAAGCTGGGAATGGGCGACAGGTAACTTGATGATTCCATGTTCTGTGCATTCCCTTTGGGGCACCTGGCACTGGCCACTGTCCAGAGACAGGATACTGGGCTAGATGGACCTTTGGTCTGACCCAGTCTGGCCCTTCTTATGTTCTTAATTATAGTCTAGGACCCCACAGTTTGGCACAATCACAGACCATAAAACCTCTCTCAGTCCCACCGAGTTTACAACCCGAGTGTAAATGGGAAGTGGCCTGTGACTGGGAACAGGAATAGAAACACGAATATAAATATCAGCCGCGCAGAAACATCTTCCTTCACTGTAGCCTGATCCCTCCCTTGACTCCCCGCTACAGAAAAACTCCCAGACACGCTGCTCTCGGCCCACTAATGTCAGGGAGGCTCCACTGCAAAACCTTAACTCTGTCCTCAGACTCCCCCCCCCCCGCCCCAGCTTCTCCCACCTGCACCCACAGGCGGGCCCCAGACCCGGCCCAAAGCACGAGCCAGGCTTGCTCAGATCACGTTCCTAGTGTCATGGATCATTTCAATGGAGACGGTCACTGCCGGGAAGGGAAAGGGGCTCCCGTCCCCAATCCCTCCCAGCGCCATGAGGAATCTTCCCTCTCCAGCGGGTGGCCCAGCCCAGTGGATCCCTGGGACACGACCCCTCCCCAGATACTGACCCCCCTGACCGGACGCTGCATGGCCCTTGTGTGTGTGGAGCAGGGCTCCAGAGCTGAGTCCCCCCTGAATCCCAACATCACCTCACAATAGCCAGGCCCTCAGGTCCTGGATGAGGAAATACAGTCACTGCAGGGAGCTGTTCATTCCTCCCAGGGCAGGGGTCCGAAAGTGTCAGGAGGATCCCAGCATCCTGTGCCTGGCGCTGTACAGACTAACAGACACACAGGACGGGACAGTCTGACTCCCGCACCCGGAGCCCTAAGACGAGTCACTCAGATCGCTGGCAGCAGGAGTGTGTGTCTCTTATAAAGCGGGGGCATGCAAAGGAGGGAGACAGTTTCCTGTTTAAATCTGTGCCTCTCTTTGCCCAGGCTGCACCCAGAGACACAATCCGCAGCCCCTGGGTCTGTGCAGTGACCAGCCAGTCCCTGAGAACTTTCCCCTCCAGCACCCGGGAAAATGGGATTTTTGCTCCTTGTAATTTTCACTGTAGCAGCTTTGGAAGGTATTTTCCTCTTCTGAAAGCTGGCAGAGTGAGAAGAATATTGTTACCGCTGTTTTTATACTGATATTAATGGCTTGGCTTTATTCTCAGCCGTCTGGTCCCAGGGGTTGGTGGAGTCCGGAGGGGATGTGAAAAAGCCCGGAGACTCTATCCCCCTCTCCTGCAAAGCCTCCGGGTTCGACTTCAGCAGCTACTACATGAACTGGATCCGCCAGGCTCCTGGCAAGGGACTGGAATGGATCGCTTTTATATACCCCGGCGGGGGTACTGCAATCTACCTTGATTCAGTGAAAGGGCGATTCACCATCTCCAGGGATAATCCCAAGAGTGAGCTGTATCTGCAAATGACCGGCCTGAAGCCCGAGGACACCGCCCGCTATTACTGTGCGACCGGAGACAAAGACACAGTGAAACCAAACCGATTTTTGATCATACAATAACCCAGGCTGCGGAATCGCCCTTCTCCCGGCAGCCGCGCGGGGGCAGCAGTGACACACACACCGCTCCAGGCTGGGACAGGAGACCCGGCACCCGGGTGAATGTAACACAAACCTCCCAGCAGTTTTAACCCTTCCGTTCCCGGGCAATGTGTCTCCCCTTCCTGCCCAGAGCCCCGCTGGGCCTGCGGCGCAGAGATCCCTCGCTCCATCTGTGAACCCCAATCCGGAGTGAGTCCTGCTCTGAGTCGCTCTCCGCTCGCTGTCCCGGCACGTTGGCTCTCCCGGGGCCCGTCTCGGTGTCAGACTCACAGGACAGCGTCTGTCAGTGTAAACGGGACAAGCGCATTGGGGTTCGCATCAGACCCAACGGATGGAGCGAATCGCTCCTGAGGCCAAATCCTCCGCTGGTGTAAAGTCACCGCAGCTGCTTCCGCTAGACTCGAGTTACTCCGGATTTACACCAGGGAGGCTCTGGCCCTTTCAGCAAACTGGGACGTTTAGCGGATTAACGCAGCGGAAGGTGATTAGTTCATTATAACCCGTGTGGGGCCCCTCACCGTGGCGTCTCGGCCCTTCACACGCGGTTATCGCCTTTCTCCCCACAGCGCCGCCGGGAGGCCGGGAACTATCCCAGCCCCTGGGTCAGAGCGGGGAGACTGAGGCACGGAGAGCTGGAGGCTGGATATGGAAATGGGCCGTTCAGAGTCCGGGCGGGGCTGTGGGCAGAGATCACCCAGCGCCTGAACAAACCCCACTCCGCTGAGCCTGGGGATGTGGCACTGCCGGGACTTTCCCAAGCGGCTGGTGGATTATTTTCACCCCAAGGACACTGGGCAATCACCGCCCGGACTCTCCGCGGGTGTCAGTGGGTGGAGCTGAGACATCCCGACCCACAGTAAAGTGCCACAATGTGACAGAGTCACCATGGAGATAACAGACCCCGCCCCTCGGACCGGGATGACATCACTCAGCCCAGCGCTGGTACTGAGGGCATTAGGGACAGTCACGTGACTAAGGGCTGCCGCCGGGAACACGGTAGATCAGAGTTTCTCAAACAGGGGCCGCGGCTTGTGCAGGGAAAGCCCCTGGCGGCCGGGCGGTGTGTTACCTGCCCCATTCGCTGGGCCAATGGGGGCTGCTGAGGCGGCGCGGGCTGAGGGACCTACTGTCCGCCGCTTCGCAGCTCCCATTGGCCCGGAGCAGCGATCGGCGGTTAGTGGGAGCCCGATCAGCCGGATCTGCGGGCGGGGCAGGTAAACACACCGGCCTGGCCCTCCAGGGGCTTTCCCTGTACAAGCCGCGACCCCTGTTTGAGAAACCGTGTATTAAGGGCATGTTGGTGCACATATCAGCAGGTAAACGTAGCGATTTCTGTCTGGTTTAGTGATATGAGATAAATATTCTTTCAGGTCCTGTACAGCCATTGACACTACTGAGAATAAAGTGCAAAGTTCAGTCAGGGACACTAAGAATTGTGCTTAAATTTAAAGTAGTGTCCTGAATAGAGATGGGTTTAAGCAAATTCTTACATGCTTTCATGAATCAAGGCCTAAGACATTGTACTAGGGTCTCCCTGAAATCATTTGCATCCTTAAAAATCATCCACTGCCATCTCCCTTAAGCGATTTGGAATATCTCAACCCTGCACTGCGCTGGGATTTTACATAATAGTCTTTGTAACAGATTTCCCACACTTAAATATTGCGGAGCTGTGCGTCTGAGCGCACTGTATCTTGCCTGAGAAAGAACAGGCCCTCCACCAATTAGAATGTCAGACTGGGATTTTCAAAGGCACCCAAAGCTGGGAAGTTTCCAGCTCCAATGGGATTTGAGTATTTACATTAAGACCCTTTAAAAACTCCACCCTGTTGCATAAACACAGTGGCAAGGTGGAGCTTTTAAGATCTATGCATTGCTAAATTTTATTATTTTACCCAGCATTTCCATAGAAACTTTAGTTTGACATTTTTCTCTGTATTATTGCCTATTTATAGTGGGTGTTGAAAATAATATGAACGGTAATACTAAGAGGAAGAAGAGTGATACAACACTTCTATGCAACTGAACTGTGATTCATACCATTAGCCTCGCTCAAAGCAGTGCAAGTACTGTACCCTCAGTTACAGTGGCACAGGCCTACAAACCCCTGCAGAGTATAACCCTAACCCATAGATAGATTCTTTCAGGGTACCGACTGTCCATTTTTACTGTATGACCTAGCAGAATTCAGTTATTCGGCTTCTGGGCTAAAACATTCAAAGCAGGCTAGGCGGGGATCCACACCCAACCTTTCATTTTCAGGTGCCAATCTAATAATAATTCTATCTTGTAGTCCAGCATTGCAAGGCGGAATTTCAAACATAGGTGCTGGACCTTGGGGTGCTGGCTTGAAGGTGATTCCTTTATATACAGAGTTTACAGTCTGGGTCAGTGTTTCAGCACCCCCACTATAAAAATTGTTCCTGCGCTCCTGGTTTCAAATGCTTGCCTCTTCCTTCTCATAGAAGAAGAAAGGACATTTTCAGACATTAGTAATAACACCAACCCCTAACATTTTATAAAAGCGATTTTCAGCAGGGGATGTCAGAGCTCTTCACAAAGGAAGGTTAGGTGAACCTAAAAGGTTATTCCAATTTTACGGAGAGAAATGACTTATCCAAGGCAACCCAGCAGACCAAGGAATGAATACCCGGTTTTACATGGCCCAGTCTAATGCTCTATGCACTAGGACACACAGTGGCCAGGACTCACAAACTAAGAAGAGACAGAATTCAGCAGCAGGTGAACAATCAATGATGCATTTTGTCTATGAGAGGTCCCGAGTATCAGGGGCGGCTCTAGCCATTTCGCCGGCCCAAGGCACGCTGCGGGGGGCGCTCTGCCGCGCCGGTCCTGCGGCTTCGGTGGACCTCCCACAGGCGTGCCTGCGGATGCTCCACCGAACCGCGGGACCAGCGGACCCTGCGGGAGGTCCGCCGGAGCCGCCTGCCGCCCTCCCGGGTACCGGCAGAGCGGGGACCGGCACAGCGCCCCCCGCAGCATGCTGCCCCAAGCACGCGCTTGGCGTGCTGGGGCCTGGAACCGCCCCTGCCGAGCATACTTGTAGAGATCATTGAAGAAGTGTTCCTACAAGAGAGACTCTAGCTCCTCCTCTCCAGACAAGTAGCTTTTTTCCTCTGAACTCGACTCCGGAAGGCCTCAGTTTAACGAGGGTTGTGGTTTCTGGTGTGGTGTTTTTTTCAAGAAGTGATGCAAATTCAGTGTCTCGGGGTCCTGCATAAATCCTGTGTTCTCCTGGACGGCAGAGAATGAAAAGGGATCAGGCCAAGGTCTTGGTGTCTTTGCAGTTACCGTCAGAAACCCTTCCCGCGTCAGCAACATGATATCGTGGCTGAATCTTCTCTTGATTCTAGCAGCCCTTGCAGGTAATTCTCCCCCCCCCCTCGTCCCCAACTTTAGTGGGAGACTCCGGGGAAGGTTGGACGTTCTTGCCCCAACCCAAAGCGCAGTGAAGTGAATGGGCATCTTCCCAACGGCTTCTGTGAGCTTTGGCTGAGGTCTTGTACTAAGGTGAATCTAACGGAGCTTTTTCTTCTTCTTTTCCCCCCAGATGTCCGGTCCCAGGTTCTTCTGGTGGAGTCCGGAGGTGGAATTCAGAAGCCCGGGGAATCTCTCCGCCTCTCCTGCAAAGCCTCTGGGTTCACCTTCACCAGCTACCATATGAGCTGGGTCCGTCAGGCGCCCGGAAAGGGCCTGGAGTGGGTCTCACGGATATACAACCCTGCTAATAGCCACAGCACGTTTTACAGTGATGCCGTTAAAGGGCGATTCACCATCTCCAGAGACGACTCCAACAGCCTGGTGTATCTGCAAATGACCAGCCTGAAAGCAGAAGACACCGGCCGCTATTACTGTGCGAGAGACACAGCGATCAGAAATCAACTGCAGTGAATACAAAAACCTCCTCCTCGAATCCAAACATTCTCAGCGCAGGCAGAGAGCAGCAGGCACTGACACGGCAGGGCAGTTTAAACACAGATCAATAGATTGTAAAGTCTCCAGCCCTTAATCAGGGCTTCCGTCCTCTAAAAATGCACATTGGTAATTAAAGACTCACTATGTTGACAGAACAGAGAGTATTTTATTTAGTGGACAGCAATGGAGAAATAGAATCCGCCTCAGTTACTATGAATAATTAGCTTTCTGCCCTTCAACCCGCCTCCTAAACATGAACTAAGAGGAAGAAATGCCAGAGACATTATTTAAAGAGTCTGTTTGCCAGAAGCTGGGAATGAGCGACAGGGGGTGGATCACTGGGTAACTCCCTGTTCTGTTCATTCCCTCTGGGGCACCTGGCATTAGCCATTGCAGGGAGACAGGACACTGGGCTAGATGGGCCTTTGGTCTGACGGGGTCTGGCTGTTCTTATGTTCTTTAGAGTCGTGGTGGACCCGCCCTAGAATTTTTCACACCATAATTCTGTCACTCTCTGCAGATACCTGGAGAAGGCTGAATGGTGCTCCATGAGCGCATTGCCTCTGTTTGCTCTTTAATGCATAAGCACAAACTGGAGAAGAGTTAATGATTACTTTGTTTTATTTCCTGGGTAATTTCGGGCCGTTCCTATACACCTGGTGGTTCACCCTGAATAAAGGCGTTAGGACTCTGTTCAAAGACAAGACCAAGCCATTTTAGTGTGGGATTTTCAAAGGCTCCCAAATGGTTCCAGCTTTCTTTTTCGAAACTCCTGTGTTGGGCAGGAGGTGCGTGTTGGAAACAGCTGTGGGGTGAGGTTTGGCCAAATTGCCAAGAACACGCAGTAAGGAAGCATCTCTTTCAGATTGTCTGTAGGTCATGTCCAAAGAGTAGTGTCAGGGGATACTTCTGGTTCTGTTTTCACATAGTCCCGTTCTTTGGCTGAGGGTTCTGGTCTCTGCTCTTCCCTATCAGGTCACCGCCCGCCCCCCCGCTCAATCTCTCATCGGGCCTGTGCCCCTTGCTGGGTTCAGCCCCTTTTATTTCCAACCCGCCCGGTTCTCCCCAGATTATGCAAAGCTGACACAGCCAAGTCCCTATTTACGCACTGACTCGGGCATCCCAGCCACAGGCACTGGATCCGGCTCAGGGACTTACCGGGCTGCGCTCCCCTCCCATCACCAGGCTGGGTCCGCTGAGACTCCGCATTTTCCTGGTTGGACTCTCATGTGCGTTTGTTTGTCTCCTCACCCGCCCATTCTCGGTATCTCTGCAGTTCACGGGCTGAGGGGGCTTTTCAGAAGTTGCCAAGTTCCCCAGGAACACTCAGAAAGTCAATAGTGCTCCTGCTCCTAAATGATGTGAGTGCGTTAGAAAAAAATCCCCTCTCCAACATCCTGCGTGAGAAGGCCAATGGAGTCACGCTAGGGATGTATTAGACCAATATCTGCCGAGCTGCCTGTCTCCTTCCGTCGATTGTATCTATTTAATGTCACTGTTCCTTTTAAACATTTCCTGTAACAACCCGCTTTGCTTGTCTCCAGGGGCCCGGGCACAGCTGGTTCTTACCCAGTCCAGCCTGGAGAATCCACCAAACTGACCTGTGCCCGTGAGCGGCTTTGATCTCAGCAGCTGTTATATGAAATGGGTCCGACGGGCCCCGGGAAAGGGGCTGGAGTGGCTGATCTACTATTATACATCGTCTGACAACAGCTACTCCCCGACAATCCAGGGGCGATTCACAGCCTCCAAGGACAGCTCCAATTTCTACCTACACGTGACCGGCCTGGAGGCGGAGGACACCGCCCTGTATTACTGTGCGCGGAGCCAGCTCCAGGCACCAGCATCCCAGGCCGGTGCTTGGGGCGGCAATCTGCAAGGGGCGGCAGTCCCTGTGTTTTGGCCCCCAAGCAGCGCCCCGAATTGCTGCGGGAGGGCGGGGGCAGGCCGTGTGCCCGTAGGGCGGCAGGCGCGTTTCAGCGGGGGCGGCAATTGGGCGGCAGGGGCGCAGCTTCTGTCTTCGGGCTGAAGAAAGAAGCTGCCTCCGAATTGCCACCGTCGGGGAAACGCGCGAGCCGCATTAAGGGCACACGGACTGCCCCCGCCCTCTGGCGTCAATTCGGCGCGCTGCTAGGGGCGGCAAAAACAGTAGAGCCGGCCCTGCTCAGCCCAAAGACTTCCACTGAACCGAACTGATTTCAACAAAGCCGCTATTCACCAGAAATGTAGCTATGCCTGTACAGTAAATGCAGTGCTTCCCCCAGCACTATCATTAATCTCTACCGAGCACGGGGTAGGATATCAGACATACTGTAAGGGAGTTAAACCCTCAATTTCCCAATTCCCTGGGGCTCTATTGAAATCCCTGCCAAAGCCACAAGAGAGGAGGTTACATTTCCCTTTCTCAAACATCCCTCCGTTGCTAAGAAGGCGCTGTCCTGCTCTTATATGTGGCTGAGAATCTCACACACCTTTACGAGTGTTAAACGACCAAATGCTATTTATTTAAATTGAGTTGGGGCGTCCGTACGCCTTAGGAGGCTTCATAATTTTCTGAGCTGAACTCACTGTCTTAGGGGGACACGCATCGCAGGGAGAGATCCTCATGTGCTGACAGAGCTCACACCCGGTCATCCCTTATAGTCGCCTTGTGAAACTCGCATGCAAATCCCTGCCCCGGAGGGTTCCTGTTTAAATACAAACCCCTGATTGGAGGAGCCTCAGTCTCCCCTAAGACACAGAACTGCCCGGGCCTGGCTGCTGGAGACAGTTTGCACCTTCACTTAAGATGAACCTGCTGCGGATTTTCCTGTTCATGCTGGTGGCCCCTTCAGGTACGTGTCTATTGGGGGTCAGGAGGGTTCCTTGCTGCAGTGATTGCAGAAGAGGCGCTGTTCAAATGAGACCAAGGGAATTAGGTGCTCATATCCCAATGGAATTTAGTGGCAGTTGGGCGCCTCAGTCCCTTAGGTGCGGTCTCGGGGTGTTTTATTTTCACGTGGTCCCCGCTCCCAGGGGACAGGGCCTGGCTCATTTCTGTGTTTCATTTCTGTGTTTCCTTCCCAGGTGTCCTCTCCCAAGTGCAGCTGAAGGAAACGGGCCCGGGAGCGGTGAAACCCGGGGAGTCCCTGACACTCACTTGTACCATCTCCGGAGACTCGGTTTCTAGCACCAGCCTCACCTGGGACTGGATCCGGCAGCCCGCGGGGAAAGGGCTGGAATGGGTGGGACGCATTTACTACAGACCGAGTCAGTGGTACACTAACTACGCCAGCGCTCTGCAGAGCCCAACGACCATCACACAAGACACTTCCAAGAACCAGTTCTCTCTGCAGCTTCGCTCGCTGACAGCTGCGGACACCGCCACCTATTACTGCGCCAGAGAGACACAGTGACACAGAGCAGAGCGGGACTGGCACTAAAAGGGGAAGCGGATTCTGACCACTTAATTTTCACAATTTGAACTGAAAGAGCTGAGATTCTCCTCTCCCCCTTCCCCATAACACTCCATGTAAATGGAAAGAAAATGCAAAGGGGAGGCGGGAAAGAATCTGAGCGAACTTTTTATGTATATTTGGACAAAGGTGATATCAGGAACAGGAGGATCGTGAGCCTAGTGACACGCACCAACGCCCTGATGGCAACATTTACAAAAGTGCTAGCAGCGCTTGTCCATCAAAATGAAGTATTGTGGATCTTCCAAGGGCTTTTCGGGGAAATACACAAACAAATCCAGTCCTTCCCCACCGGATGGGAAAGAGAAATACGGAAAATGAGGTTGACCTGGAAAGTTTTCAGGAGCACTTATTTGAATCGAGCTGCTGAGGAGGATGAAGATGTTGATGATAATAATAGTAAAAAAATAATAACAGATGGTGTTCAGATCGGATGCTCTACTAACACCCAGGAAACAAAGAACAGGAAATTGAGGAAGTGGAAGAGGGGTCTCTGAGTGGCTCAGAATGACAGCAGAGTACAATAATTAACAATAACTCAGGTGGCACCAAGGATCAGAAATGTAACGTAAGCTCCATAAAATCCCCTACAGTGCATATAGTGATTGTGCTATAAATACATAAATCTCTACCGAACACAGGATAGGATGGCAGAGAAGCAGGGCCAGCTCTAGGTTTTTTGTCGCCCCAAGCAAAACAATTTTTGAGCACACACACCCTTTTTCTTTGGCTTTTACACATGTTTGCACATCACCTAATTTGCGTTGTTTTCCACTCTGCTCAGCAATGGCTGCTGATGGCTCTGTAACCTTCATTCCAAGGGCATCTCTTGGACTCAAAAGAAAGACGGGGCTTGTATTCGTCACTCGGTTTATTGGGGGCAACTTGTCTTATTAAAGGGGAATCTCTTTTGCATTTGCTCTTCTTTCAGCGCAGAACTTCACTTCCCACCCAGACTGGAAGCGAGATCAGAGAGTTTCACTCCTTAAAGTCTAAAACCCACCAGTGTTTCTTTCCCCGCTTCTCCCTCCTTTCAGTAAAAGCCTCCTGGTGTCTTTCCTTTTTACCTTAATTGGAAGGAATGTCCCCTGACCCCCCCGGTCCCCGCTTTCCCATCAGCACCCTACTTCCAGTGACCTGCTCCTGCAGCGAATGCCTCACATGTCTAGGATTGGGAAATATCCTACAGATCAAAAGGGAAGAGTGTGTGTGGGTGGGTGGGGGAATTAGGACAATGGGCTCTGAGGGCGCCACTCAGTCTGTCCCAGAGCCATGAAAAAAACCTCACCCGGACAGTTCAGCTCCCAAATCCCTCTCTCCTCTTCCCCAGCACTAGCGGGGTTTGCATCCAAGCAGCTGTGAATTACACTCACTCCTGGGGATGTTTTTCTGTTTGTTGTTTTACCGCAGCCAGACAATAATCCGCACGAGTTACTGGAGGCTCCTTTGCTTGCAGGGCTCCACTTAAAGGCGCTTGGGTTTGGGAACCTCCTTCCCCCCTTTGCAGCTCTGATCACTCTGAAGAAAGACCAGAGGAAAGCAGCTGCCGATCCTCAGCTGGTGTGAATTGACATTTACTTCAGCTCCGACCATTCCCACCAGCTGAGCAGCTGCCCCCAAAGGTGTTTCTCAGCTACACCAGCACGTGTGACACGGGTCCGGGACTCTCTCCGCCACCCGAGACCCGTCCTGCTCTCATGAGAGAGTTGTCAGCACAGATCGCTGTCGATCCCTGCATGACACTGTCGGATTGGGTTCCTGAGCACGCCTGGCTGGCCGGGGGAGTCCCAACAGGTGTAAACAGCAGCCTGCCCCAGGCGGAGACCGAGTTTTCTCTCCTTTGACCTCCAATCAGCTCTTCCACACGGTGACATCCCCGCTGGTTGAGCTGCGGTTGCTTCGCACACCGCTTCCATAGCGGTGAACAGGGCGACTGTTTGCAGGACCAAGTGACCCGCTCTTAAAACCCCCATAGACCACATCCAACCACACAACCTGCCTTCCCTAGGCTCTGCCCTGCTGGATGCACAGGGGAGGTCAAAACCCTGCATTAGCGGGGTCCTTTCTCTCTCTCTCCCCTGATCTAGCACCGCAATGAAGATGTGGCTGCGAAGTGCAACAGCCCAGTGGTCCCTGATGCGCTGAGCGGAACCACAGGCCCATTCCTGAGCTTGGATCCCCTCCGTGAGCAGGAAGGTGCCAGCTCCGCGGGAACATTGTCAGCAAGGACCCTGCCCTGGTACTGAACTGATCCGGGTCCGGATCCCCGCCAATCCGCTGTCAATTCCTACCCCTGGAGTTTATAAGAATGTCTGGACAGGATCTATACACCCATTGTGTCCCCGCACTGTCAGCTACACCCTGACACAGGGGAGCTCTCCCAGGGCTCCTGTTGTGCGGGGTCTCACCGCCCGTCGGGAGCTCAGGGAAGGAGCAAGGCTGGAAATAGGATTGTGGAGTCCTCCCTCTCCACCCCTTCCTGGGGCATAACTCCCATTGACTGCGGGGGGGGAGGCTCCAGCCCTGCGCCTTTCCATGAAGCCCTGCAAAGCACGTGCCCCTGGCAGATCTTGTATCCGTGTGGATGTGCCCGCACAGGAGAGGGAGAGAAGCCAATTGTCAGGCAACCCAGCGCCTCGTGTCTTTTCTGTGACAAGGGCAGCACCTGCTCGTCTCTGCTGGTCTCTGCTTGGCAGAGGGGCTGTGTTCAGAGGTGAGCACGTGTGGGTCCCGAGGTGCGAGCCAGCGCCACGGGCAGCAGCTCGGGAAAGCGCTTGGTTCACAAAGAACACATTAGCACCACCCTATACCAAAAACCTACCTACCGCTATGCCTACCTTCATGCCTCCAGCTTCCATCCTGGGCACACCACACCACACAATCCATTCTCTACAGCCAAGCACTGAGTTACAACCGCATCTGCTCTAACCCCTCAGACAGAGGCCAACACCTACAAAATCTTCACCAAGCATTCTCAAAACTACAATACCCGCACAAGGAAATAAGGAAACAGATCAACAGAGCCAACCGTGTACCCAGAAGCCTCCTACTGCAAGACAAACCCAAGAAAGAAACCAACAGGACTCCACTGACCATCACATACAGTCGCCAGCTAAAACCCCTCCAACCCATCCTGGACAATGATCCCATACTTTCACAGACCTTGGGTGGCAGGCCAGTCCTCGCCCACAGACAACCTGCCAACCTGAAGCATATTCTCACCAGCAACTGCACACCGCACCATAGTAACTCTAGCTCAGGAACCAATCCATGCAACAAACCTCGATGCCCACATATCTACACCAGCAACACCATCACAGGACCTAACCAGATCAGCCACACCAACACCGGTTCATTCACCTGCACGTCCACCAATGTAATATATACCATCATATGCCAGCAATGCCCCTCTGCTATGTACGTCGGCCAAACTGGACAGTCTCTACGGAAAAGGCTAAATGGACACAAATCAGATATTAGGAATGGCAATATACAAAAACCTGTAGGAGAACACTTTAACCTCCCTGAACACACAATAGCAGATCTTAGGGTGACCATCTTGCAGCAAAAAAACTTCAGGACCAGACTTCAAAGAGAAACTGCTGAGCTTCAGTTCATCTGCAAATTTCACACCATCAGCTCAGTTATAAACAAAGACTGTGAATTGTTAGCCAACTACAAAACCAGTTTCTCCTCCCTTGGTTTTCACACCTCAACTGCTAGAACAAGGTCTCATCCTCCCTGATTGAACTAACCTCGTTATCTCTAGCTTGCTTCTTGCTTGCATATATATACCTGCCCCTGGAAATTTCCACTACTTGCATCTCACGAAGTGGGTATTCACCCACGAAAGCTCATGCTCCAAAACGTCACTTAGTCTATAAGGTTCCACAGGATTCTTTGCTGCTTTTACAGATCCAGACTAACACGGCTACTCCTCTGATCTCTGAACAAAGAAAACTTCCCTCCTTCCTTTTGGAAATTCTTGTTCCCCCATTGGTTCCTCTGGACAGGTGTCAGCTAGGCTAGGTGAACTTTTTAACTGTTTACAAGTAAAAGAGACATTAACCCTTAACTGTCTGTTTATGACATTGAGCTCAAACAAAAACCTCCCTTTGCGGTCAGCAGGGGAATTCCCAGCTGGTTTGACACTGACAGCCCAGGAGCTGGACTCCCACAAGAGACAAACAGTGTTTTCCCTTGAAATGGTTAAAATGTTCTCGGCTCTGCAGCCAAATCCAGTGCCACAGACAGCAGAGATCCCGAGGCCAGCACCTCGTGACTGGGATGGGTGGACTGACACGCTGGGTCCCATAAACTGTTCTATGCCTCACAATACATTCTATAGAGACCAGAAAATGCCAAACACTCCCCATGTGACCCCCCCCCATGTTCTGTGTGCTGGGAAAAACCGGAATAAAGAAAAACACGGACAAGGACAACTATCAATGAGCAGAGGTTACTCCCCCAAAACACTCCTGACGAGTGCTGTAGAGCTGTGTAATGTTTGCTTAGAAGCCTATTAAATAGCTTCTGTACTTATCTGACCTCCCTGCCTGATCCACTATCTCATCTCCCCTGGCCTCAGGCTGCACCTGTGCCAAAGCGCAGGGGCTGGACTGAATGGCTTCTGGAGGTCTCTTCCAGCCCTACATTTCAATACTTCTATGATCGATCGATCCATCATGGATCATACTCTACCCCTCCCCCCTCTCTCAACCTCTAGTCAGAGAGCTGGGATCACACACTGCGGATAGTGTCTCTTATATTCACAGGTGCCCAGGGAAATTAATAACCCAACTCTCTCTAAAATCCTGCTATGCCTCTCCCCCTGTACAGAGACTCTGGCTTCTCCACAGTTTCTCATTGACTCCCCATCCTTGGACACGCTCATTTCTCCACCTCCAGGAAGATGAGATTCTGTTTCCACTAACTTGCTGCTTTATCAATTTTCCAAGGTAAACTTTTGCCTCCCTAAAGGTCACAGGATGTCACCTGTGTTACCACAGCCTCCAAATTAATACCTCTTTGCTTTATTTCCCTCGGGTCTTTTAACAGAAACACCAGATAATGGTGAGCAGTTTAAGGAAAGATAAAACTTCTATGAAGCGCCCCCGCCCTCCCCTCTCCCACCCATCACACTCTCGCTGCCCCTCGAGGGGTGGTAGAAGAATTCCTGAGATATTTAGTTGGGTTTTTATCATTTCATTTCAGCTCCAGGGCAAACCCTTTACTTAAACCACCATGAAACAGGGGATGTAGGAAGAAGAGGTAAGAATCTATAGCAGGCCAATCTCCCCCCCCCCACACACACACACACAATAACAATCCCACGCTATTACAACTCAACTACCTGCTGCATTTGCCATTGAGCAGCCCCAGATCCGAGCGCACCGCTCTGCATTACTGTGCCAGATATGGACACCACGGGGATCCAACCTATGATAAATAGACAAAAAGAGATTTCTGCTTGTAACCGTGCCTTAGTGGGTCACAGCTGAGGATGCCACATTCAGGATGAACGGCTGAGAAATAGGGCAAACATCCCCAAACTGGTGGTTATTCTTTTATAAGATATACAAAACCAGCCACAAAAGTAAACTCCCGTTTCACTTCATGGGCTAACAAGAAAACATAAAGGCAGTGTCATAGGTTTCACCCCCACTCTGGACTTTAGAGTATAGATGTGGGGACTTGCATGAGAAGCCCTAAGCTTAATTACCAGCTTAGATCTGGTTTTGCTGCCACCACTCCCAAGTACTAACTCCCTTCACTGGGTAGCCTTGAGAGACTCCTCCACCAATTCCCTGGTGAACACTGATCCAAACCCTTTGGATCTTAAAACAAGGAAGAATTACTCATTCTCCCTCCCTTTCCCCCCCCCCCAATCCCTGGTGAGTCCAGATCCAATCCCCTTGAATCGAAAACACAGGGGAAAAAAGCTTTTAATTAAAGAAAAGAAAGGTAAAAGAAAAAAAACCTCTGGAAGATAGCATACAAGCTGATCTCACAGACAACAGATTTAAAACACAGAGGATTTTCTCCTGGGCAAAAACCTTAGTAAACACAAGAATACCCAGTTTTGATTATTCCCCTAATGCCAAGACAAGTTACAAAAAGAAAATAAACATAAACCTATTTATTCTTTTCTAAAACTTACTACTCTGATAAGAGGCTGGTTCCTTGATCTTTTTCACTCCGGCTGAAACTGAAACAAAGGGAACTTCCCTCCTTCCTTTTGAAACATCTTGTTCCCCCATTGGTTCCTCTGGTCAGGTGTCAGCTAGGCTAGGTGAACTTCTTAACCCTTTACAGGAAAAAGAGGCATTAACCCTTAACTATCTGTTTATGACAGGCAGTTTCCTCAGGCATTCACCACCAAAAACACTGGATTCAGAGATAAGTGGTTCTTTACAAGCAGTCCCATCAAATAATAGGTTCTTCTGATCCCAAAGGACCAGCCACACACCCAGGTCAATATATAATTTAGATCTTATCCAAAAAATCACGCTGGTGCCAATCCTTTAGTATCTAAAATCTAAAGGTTTATTCAAAGAAAGAAAGAAAGAAAGAAAGTTGAGAGTTAAAACTGGTTAAAAGAATCAATTACATACAGTAATGGCAAAGTTCTTGGTTTAGGCTTGTAGCAGTGATGGAGTAAACTGCTGGCTTCAGTCATGTCTCTGGAGCACATCCACAGCTTGGATGGGTCATTCAGTCCTTTGTTCAGAGTTTCAGTTTGTAGCCACTTAATTTGAACATTCCCTCCAAGATGTGCTGGCTAACTACCTTGTGGGTGGTACTCTACAGGCCAACATTTGAAATCCAGGTATAGAGCCAATATTCATAACTTCACATACAAAAATGATACATGCATACAGACAGCATAACCATAAGCAGCAAATCATAACCTTTCCATAGACACCTCACTCCACAACCTTTGTACAAGATTTGTTTCACATCTAGAACAGTGGTTTCAACAATGATCTATATGGTCATATTTTAATCAGACAAGGTCACAGCAAGGTGCTGCAGATTCACACAGGAAGGGACAGTCTGAATACAACTTTCTGTGGCCCAGCAAAAGAATTTCGAAATGACTGAAGGAAGGAATATCTCTTTTAAGGAGAGGGATATTCAAATGGAGGTTATTGTTTCCTGTTTAAATCTGCCTCACTCTCTCTGCCCAGGCTGCACCCGGGGAGACAATCCGCAGCCCCCTGTGTCTGTATAGTTACCAGCCAATCCACTGAGCACTTTCCCCTCCAATACCGGGAATGAGACTTTGGCTGCATTTCGTGGCCATTCTTGCAGCCTTGGAAGGTATTTTATCCCGTTCAGAGCACCGGGAACACTAGAGCAATGTTATTATTTTCGCTTTTATATTAATGCCACTTGTAGCATGTCTTTTATTTAGTTTCACACCTATTATTTTACAGTGTAAGGAATTAGTGTGTCTGGTTCCCTCGTTCCTCCTTGTTCAGTCTTTATGTCCATTTTCCCAGGGGTTCGTTCCCAGGTTGTTCTGACCCAGTCTGGCCCGGAAGCGAAGAAGCCCGGAGAATCCACTCAGCTGAAAAGCGCCGTGAGCGGGTTCAATCCTGATCACAGATCGATGGCTTGGATCAGACAGGCGCCCGGGACGGGGCTGCAAGGGCTGGTCAGCTACTGGAAATCTTCAGTGAGCAGCCACTATTCTCCCAGCGTCCAGGGACGAGTCAGTCTCCAAGGTCAGCTCCAATTTCTACTTGCAGATAAACAGCATGAAACCAGAGGACACCGCCCTGTGTTGCTGTGCCAGAGACACAGTGAGGGGAAGCCGGGCTGAGCTCAGACACAAACCTCCCTTTGTGGTCTGTAGGGGAAGTCCCAGCTGGTTTAATGCTGACAGTCCAGGCACTGGGAACTCAGAAGAGAAAACACATCGTTCAGTTATTGATGGGCTGGTTTAGTCTAGATCAGTTTCACATAAGACAAAGATCCAGGGCTTGGTCCCTGCCTGACCTAAAACGGTTAGGGAGACCCTCGGCGTCAAATATTTGATTGAAATATTTATACATGTAAATAAATTATAATGTGCAAAAGGCATTAAAAACACCCTCGCACCGTCCCCATTTCCCAAAGGAGAGGAAAAGGCAGGATGAACCAAACCACAAAGCCTCACAGCTATAGAAAGTCACCCCGCTAGTCCTAGAGACACTGTGCAGTGATGGTCCATCGTTGTGCAAAGTTGACTTAGAAACGCATTAAATACCTCGTATAAATATTGGCCTCATCAATAACCGATGATCTATACAACATGAGAACATAGGGCCAATTCCGATTACCGAGCCTTCTGTTCATCCATTCCTCCATCTATCTATCTGTCTATCTATAAAACATCTTCCCACCCCACCCCTCTTTTTCTCAACCCGTGGTCACATTGCTCCGATCACAGAGGGAGGAGAGTGTATCTTCTAATTATATGTGTCACTGCAAATTATTAGCCAAATGCCCCTGTTAAATTCTGCCCTGTCTCTGACCTTGCATCTCCCCCATACAGACACATTGGCTTGTCCACAATTTCTCATGTACTCCCCTTCCTTGAAACTTTTATTTCTCTACATCCAGGAAGCTGAGATTGTGGTTCAAATTATTTGTCATTTTTACCATTTCCCAAGGTAAATTTTAGACTCCCTTAAAGTTCTAGGATGTAATCCGGGTTCCCAGGGCTGCAGCTATAATTCCTACCTAATCTTAAAAGAGAGGAGACATTTTCACACTTCTGCGATCCCAATAATCACGGTCTGTATAATTCCCATCTGTTCTACTCTCTGGCCAAATATTCTTCTCTCACACAACATGAGCCAAAGCCCACTAAAGACAATGGGAATATTTCCCTTCACCAGAGATGATTTAAGAGCAGTCCCTAGACATTAATGGCTAGTTATGTGACGTCATTGACATCCTCTCCTTATTTCTCCAGCCATATGAAAGTATCACCAGGATCCCACCGCCAAGCTGTAGGCACTGCACACACCGAAATGAGGAAGGAGAGTCCTTATCGGAAGCTCCATGACATCAATTTCAGGTCATTAAGGGAAGGAGTTTGTATCTTTTATAAAGAGGGGTATATGTTGCTAACGACCGGTGGATGATTTGGGTCAAGCAGCGGCTGGGAAAGGGACTGGAGTGGCTACTCCCCCACCATCCAGGGCCGATTCACAGCCTCCAAGCCCCCTCAACCCACTCGTAATTCCCTGTGGGTGAAATGAACCGTTGGGAAGCGGTCCCAGAACAAGGGCCTATGCACGGAGTGAGCCCTGCATCAGGATGAAGTGGGATTTAAATATTTCACAGCCCTAGTGCCGCCTTCTTTCCAGGGCGGACCGCTCTGTTCTTACAGCATTTCCCTACATCGCTCCCATCCCTGGCTCGGTGTCCCACATTCAGCCTCACAAACCATTTCACAATAAACATAAAGATTAACCGAGACCCATTTTTAGAGGTGTGCCGGGCGCCCCCAGTTGCAATGTCCCCTCCAGACACAAGGTACAGCTCACGTATAGGAACTCCGCCTCTGCCCCACGCAGCTGTTTAGAGAGGAACCATCCTGATTCTTAGCTGCTCTGCGGATTGTGTTCTCTCTCTCCCAGTGGGCTGGATGGCGGCCTGTCCTGAGGCGCACCCCTCCCTCCCCACTCCCCGTGCACCTCAGATACAATAAGACCAGGGGCAGTTTGATTACTAGAGTAGACTTCAGCTAACGTATAGAGTAGGAGGGGAAGTCCATGTAATCAGGTCACTAGTCACTCCAAAAAACCCACTAATGGTGAATGCTCCACAGCCAAATAAACATTCCGTAGCCTGCGCATTATTCACCCCACCATCCCTAGCAACACGTTCACCCTCCTTCCTGGCTCTAGAGGAACAAGGGGAGATTGTGAACGGGGCAAAAACAAGTTAGGTGCCCAAAGAGAATTCACTATCCGTGGGAGTTGGCTGTCTAACTGCCCTTCGTGCCTTTGAAAATTGGCTTAAGAAAACGTTCCAATTCAATGCTGTAAAATTAATCATCTTTCTCTTTGCCTGTCTTCCCTCATCCTAAAATAAGCAATGTTTTCTTAAGTGGTTTTAAATCTCTCACATTTTGCGTGCCCATCTGGAATTCTTAAATGGGACTTTTCTGTCAGAGAGGGAAACCCTCACCTGTCGCCCCTTCTAAGGCGTCTCAAAAAATTGAACACAATTTGACACTATTAGAATAGTTATTTTTGAAAGCTTGGCCTATGTGCAGAGGAGGGAAATTTGACAGTGGCCCCCGAGTTCTCTGTTAAGCACAGTGTTGACGCTCTGATTAAGTATCAGGCAGCGTGTTAAGGATAAAGTCACACAGCTTTTGCCAGACTCTCTGGAATTGTCACTGTCCTGTCTGAGCTCCGACCTCGGGATTTCAAGGGGCTGGGTTTCTCAGCCCCTTACTAACAGCAGGATATGCAAATAAGGTTACTTAGCTCCCTGCTTAAACCCTGCCATTCCCCAGACCCTGCAGCTCTGGCATCGAGAAACCAGAGACTTCTGGGTCCAGGGGGTGAAAGAGGAAATCCCCCGAGAACTCCCGACCCAGGCAGATAAATGAGGTTTTGGCTCCATCTCCTCCAGAATCTTGCCGCACTCAGAGGAGATTTTCTCCCTCAGAATAGCGGAGACTCCTGAGATATCTTCTCAGTCAAGAATCTCCTGATTCTTATCATGTGTTGATTTGCAGGTGCCCGGAGGCAGGTGGACTCCGGAGGGGATGTGAAAAAGCCCGGAGACTCTCTCCCCTTCCCCTGCAAAGCCTCCAGGTTCACCTTCACCAGGACCTGGATAAGCTGGGTCCCCGGAATGGGTCTGCTCCATAGACAGCTCTGGAAGCAGCACAGATAACGCCAAATCAGTAAAATGCCAATTTACCATCTCCAGGGACAACCACGGAGACCTGCTGTATTGACACATGAACACCACCCAGTATTACTGGGAGAGACTCGCTGGAGTAGAAGCTCAGACAAAAACTTTCTCTCTGTGTGGATGTCTCCCTTCGGGGCACCAAAGGTCTGTAAAATATAAAGGGATTAAATCTGAGCACCTACACAAAAGTAGGTCATCTACTTCCGTTCCTTTAATAACGCCCCGTTCTCGCCTCCATCGCTCTCACCAGGAAGTCGGATGTTTGACATAAGATACGTAATAATTTGAACAGAGCGCTCTCTTCCTTCCTTTCACCAGAGTGACAAGAACACTCAGCTCCCTCACTGTCTCTAAAATGTATTCCCGAGTGGTCTTGCAATTCCATTCTTTACTCGCTCGCCACGGGGCTTGCCCTGCGCAGAATGTTGCAATTAATCCAATGCTTGGGGCTTCTAGAGGGAAAAACACACACACACCTCCCAGCAATTAGAGATCACTGAGCAAGATTTCGGTAGTAGAAAATTCAGCCTTATTAAAATATATGTACTGTGATAGACCCAGGCCAGTTGGGTACAGCAGACTAGCAGAAGGCAGATATACTGACCACTGGATTAACAGTTTTCTGTTCTCTGAGTGAGCAGAGCAGGGGCTGCTCCAGTCTAATGAGAACACCTGACTCTAATTAACCTGCAAAGAGTCAGGTGAGGCCATTATATTAATGTGACCACCTGACTCTAATTAAGGCCCTGCTGATACTATAAAAAGGGCTCACTCCAGTCAGGCAGGGGAGAGCCAGAGGAGAAGTGTGGCTGAAGGGCTGGTTAATGAAGACACCCCCAAACCATCGTTAAGGGAGCCCTAAGGTAAGGGGGGAGAAGCAGGAGAGCTGTGGGGAAGTGGCCCAGCAAAATGTAGCAACTCTGGCAGTGAAAGGTTGGCTGCCAATAGCTGCTACCATTAGGGTCCCTGGGCTGGAACTCGGAGTAGAGGGCGGGCCCGGGTTCCCCCCAACCCACCACTACAGGAATATCTCCTGGGAGGGAAAGTCGGGCTAAACTGTTCTGAAATAAGCTCCCAGGGACAACAGAGACTGTGGGAGTTCTCTCACCAACCTCCTTGCAGCCTATGATGAAAAGGGCTCAGTACACTGTAACCCTGGCCCTAGAGAGAGAGAGGCTACGGGGAGGGTCACAGTGAGCCACTGAGGCTGGCATAAGCCACCTAGAAGCGCAGGACCCACAGGAGCAAGGTCCGAGCTCTGCCACAGTACATAAAACAGAATCAATCAGAGTGTTGCTGTTCGGGTTATGCCTAAATTTAGGGTTAAGGTTAGAGATCAGAGTATATTAGGGTTGGGGATGGGGTTAAGGTTGGAGATAAAGGTATGATTGGGGTTAAGGTTAGGGTTAGCATTAGGTTTAAAGGCAGGATTGGGGTTGACATTCTGGTAGGGGTAAGGGAATGGTTCATTATGGGTAAATATAAGTCTCAGGTCCCAGATTCACTTTAATGTCTGAGTCAGTGTAACAGTAGGGTAAAGTTTGCAGCTACTGTTATAATTAGAGCCAGGATTAAAATTGGGCGTTTAGATTAAATCATAATTTTGTGGGTTAGAGTAAGAATTAGCCTTTAAGTAAACACTGTGTCCGGATTTGTTGAGGATACACTTATTAGGCGCACAGACAGGGTTAAGGTT
The DNA here is from genome assembly GCF_020497125.1 of Mauremys mutica. Taxonomy (NCBI): domain Eukaryota; kingdom Metazoa; phylum Chordata; order Testudines; family Geoemydidae; genus Mauremys; species Mauremys mutica. The sequence continues at coordinate 44,190,381 of NC_059080.1, forward strand.
TTGGTCAGATTTAAAATAAAAACTAGGAAACTTCATCTTCTCTGAGTCGGGGATGAGGAATCCCAGGGAATATTATAACGGCTCTTGTCATTTTATCCTGTGTAAGTGAAAGCTTAACACTGTGAAAATCCATTCACTTCCGTGGAGTGACCAGTGTTTTAAGGCTGAGGGAGGGAGAGCAGAAAGCACCAATACAAAGCAGAGCGCTGCCTGCCTCACTCCAACCGCTCCGCTCCTTGCAATTCCCGAGGGAGCTCCACGGAGTGAAGCGAACCGCGATTGTCCCGGGTGGTTAAAGCTACCGGGTAATATTTCCTACCAGGCAGAGCCCGGGTCAGTGGAGCCGCCGCTTCTGGGAAAGAGGCTGGGCCGGGGATCAGTCCCAGCTATTTCCCAGCGCCCTGGGGCATTATTCTGTCTCCAGGTGTGTCCCAGCCCAGTGGAACCCTGTGACCTGACCCCCTCCCCTGTCGCTGACCCGCCCTACCACAGCCCCACTACGCCTGCGCGGGGGATCCACGGCTGATTCTCTCCCACCCACCCCCAAAGTAACAGCAATCGGGCCCTGAGGTCGTGTCAGGGAAATTGTCTTCACTGCAGGCGTCTGGTTCATTCTTTTATTATCCAAATGTATAAACAGGATCCCAGCGCACAGTGCTGGGCGCTGCACGCACGGATGAAAGGAGACCATCTGAATCCTTCTCTCTGCCCTAGTACGTATAATGAAAACCACTAAAGAAAGAAATCTCAGCCTCCTATAAAGAGGAGGATATGCAAATAGGGGTGACAGGTTCCTGTATAAATCTGTCTCTCTCCCTGCCCAGGCTGCACCCGGAGAGACAATCCGCAGTTTCCTGGGTCTGGGCTGTTCGCAGAGACTCTCCCATAGAACTTTCCCCTGTCAGACCAGGGAAAATGAATCTTTGGGTCCATTTAGTTTTCACTTTAGCAGCCTGGGAAGGTATCTTCCTACCCGTGAACACATTGCAGAATCAAAAGATTTATTGTTTTTCCTCTGTTTTCTAAATGTCTGTTTATTCGCAGGTGTCCGGTCCCAGATCCAGCTGGTGGAGTCCGGAGGGGATGTGAAAAAGCCTGGAGACTCTCTCCGCCTCTCCTGCAAAGCCTCCGGGTTCGCCTTCAGCAGTCACTGGCTGAGCTGGGTCCGCCAGGCTCCCGGGAAGGGACTGGAATATGTCTCTGAGATTAGCACAGATAGTAGCAGCACACGCTATGCAGACTCGGTTAAAGGGCGATTCACCATCTCCAGGGATAATTCCAACAGCCTGGTGTACCTGCAAATGACCGGCCTGAGAGCCGAGGACACCGCCCGGTATTACTGTGCGAGAGACACAGTGACACAAACCTACTTGTGGTAATGCAAAAACCCAGGCTGCGGTTTTTCCCTTTCTCCGCTCGCCACATGAGGGCAGCAGATGCACAAACAGCTCCAGGCGAGGAACAGCAGTGAGACCTGGCATAGAGTAATGAGAACCTGCTAGCAGGTGTTAACCCTTTCCTTCCCTTGCAGTGTCACCCCTGGCGGCACCAGGCCCAGCTCAGCCTGTGGTGCAGGGATCACTCAGTTCCTGGACCCAGCCCGCTCCGCTCCCCCTGGAACGGGGCAGGGCTGCGGTTCTGAAGATGGCATTCCGGCATTCCTGACCTCAATGGGGGGAGCTAAGGAGCCAAACCACAATAGATTTCCCAGATTTAATACAGCGACCAGGGAGAGAAAAGTCCCCCAACCCTCAGACTTTGTGCACCAGTAACCCGGGGATTGCGCTAGGATGCATTGCCGCGCTGGGATGCATTGCCGCGAGGTTGGCTGGAATCGCTCCGGGAGAGGCTGTGACGCAGGTAGAAGCAGAGACCGATAGGTGAGAGGGCACCAGGATCAGAGAGCCCAAGGCTCGAGGCGTTTCCTGGTGTCTGCTGCTCCAGGCTTCTCATTTGTCTTGTGAGTGCATGTCCGGACCACCCCAGGTCAGATGAAATCGGGGAATGTTTTACAGAGTAAACCGGTGACACCCAGGCTTTCAAAAAGAGCAGAGGGAATGTAGAGGGACACTTCTGGCGGGGGGGGGGAGCGGGGGAACTGAGACCTCCCTGCTTTGTTTTTGGGAACCAGCCACCCCACTGGCCCCAAAGGAGAGTAACTTCTCCCCTCCCCAAATCCCCCCTCATTTCCTCTCTCCCTCCCACCCGGGGCCCACCAGCCTAATGTCACAGATCACTTTCTTCCCCCGTGTCTGATTCTGCCTCATTGTCCCTGTCCCAGTTTTTACAACAATGTCAGTAGTTTGAGATGCAGGGAGGTGGATAATGTCCCTTTAACCCCAGTAACCTTAATCTTCTCCTTTCGCACCAACCCGCCCCCTCGTCCAGCGAGCCGGGGGCTGTCCTGCCCCGTGCTCACCGCAGGGCTGTATCATCCCTGTGCACATAGCGGGGGCAGGGCTGGCTCTAGGTTTTTTGCTGCCCCAAGCAAAAAAATTTTTTGGCTGCCTCCCCCACCTGCACCCACTGCCACCCCAGGCCTGGGCTCTTCTCCCCCCCCCCCCCGAAAACGTGACCTCCTCGTTCACCACAGCAATCCCCATTAACACTTGCAGTGGGATCAAACCGTTTCTCCTGTTCTCATTTCACTTTAGTATAAATCTCGCCCCTCCATCCCATGCACCCCGTCTTTAGTGCTCCAAATGCACATGGAAGGCACAGGGACTAACCCTCAAACCTGGAAAGGGATGGGGATCTAGGAAAGAGGGTTCAGGCAGGGGAGCAGGTGTGGGGGTGCTTGGGGGGTTCCACTCTGGCAAAGAAGCGGGGTGTGCTTTACTCGTGGAGGAGGAGAGGGGGTGTCAGGAGGGTTGTGGGAGAAGAGGTGCGGGAGGAGAGGGCTGGGGAGGCTACAAGGGGAAGGGGTGCGGGTGAAGGAGCGATGGGGGGAGGTACAAGTGGAGAGGCTGCGAGCGGGATGGGGGGGGGGTGCAAGGGCTGAGAAGGGCAGGTGCTGCCAGCTGCTTCCCCAGCCCCGTGCAGGCAGAGCCGAGAGGACGGACACTGACCCCGAGGTGCCCGAGCCGTGGGGGTCCCCTAGCGGGGCAGTATCCCTGGCTGTCCCGCTCAGAGCTGGGCTCTGCCTTTCCCCGCCCTGGCACTGTGGGTTGCAATACTATAGAATCCTATGTTCTCATGGGGGCCCCTGCAGGGCCGGGGTCTGGGGAAAAATGCCCCACTTGCACCCTCTCCCCCAGGCAGCCCTGGTTCCTCGTTCTCGCCCAGAGCTCCAAGTTATCTTCGCTCTCCAGCGGGTGGGTGACCCAAGCCCTCCCCATCACTAATGCTAGTTACTCGCCCTTACACAGCCTCACTGTGCTGAGTTTCACCCCCGCACACACACACCCTTTAGTCATATTTTTACTGCCTGAACCGTCAACCTCAGTCATTTGTTTCTAATAGATTTAAAACATAATTTTCCTCATTATGTGGCAAATCTCCACAGGCATCTCTGAGTCTCTCGTGGCCAAATAACGTGGCTGTAATCCGTGGGAATCGAGCACCTTCCAAACATCTCTTTATTTTCCCTTTGTCAAAAATGTATTTAGCATCCCACCGCACTGTGCCGGGCGCTGCACAAACACACGGGCCTGGAATAATCTGACTCCCTCCCTCTGAGTCCTACTGCATGTAACACATCCCATCAGATTTTGTTTCTCTTAAAAGGAGGAGACTATGCAAATACGGAATAAAGAATATTCAAATTCCCCTTCAACCCCCCCCCCCTTTCCCCCGCCCAGGTTGCTCCCCTCCAACACCAGGGAAAATGGTCCTTTGGCTCCGTTTGTTTTTCATTGTAGCCGCTTTAGAAGGTATTTTAGCCCCGTAACTGCGCTGGAGGAACAGGGAACATTACACTGTTGCCACTGAAATTGGAGTAATTTGTAACCTGTCTTTATTCTCAGGTGTCCAGTCGCAGGTGCAGCTGGTGGAGTCCGGAGGGGATGTGAAAAAGCCCGGCGACTCTCTCCGCCTCTCCTGCAAAGGTTCCGGGATCGCCTTCAGCAGCCACCGGATGAGCTGGGTCCGACAGGCTCCCGGGAAGGGGCTGGAGTGGGTCGCCTACATTTACAGCACCAGTATATAACTACAGTAAAAGGGCGATCCACCGTCACCAGTGATGACCCCAACAGTCTGTTGTACCTGGAAATGACCGGCCTGAAGCCCGAGGACACCGCCCGGTATCACACTGCGGGATTCACAGTGAGGGAAAGCTGGGCTGAGCTCAGACAAAAACCTCCCATTGCGATTAGCACAGAAACTCCCGGCTGCTTTGATGCCGCCAGTCCGGCTGCTGGGGGTTCTCACCAGCGAGTCAGTCTGTTCGGTTTGGAACGGTTCGGATTCACCCGCTGCTTTAGGCAACCCTAGGGTCACAGAAAGCAGGATCCAGGGACCGGCCCTTTCTCACCAGGACTGGGGGAATTTACACTGGGCCTCATCAATTACCCTGCCTGGCCGGAGTCTCAGTCCTAACCCCCAGGACTCTGCCGGACGAGCACCGAGCATTCCCCTTTCACTGCAGCCCCTGCTGCTCTTTGTAGAGTAATCGCCTCATCTCGCCCAGGTTTGGCACCTGTGTAATCAGGGGTGGCTGGGCCCAGGCCCTTCCCTCCTTTGCCGCAAGCCAGCCTGATCCAGGGAAGCATCGATGTCCCGGCCAGACGGAGAGTTTATTTGGGGGCACGGCAGGGTAGTTGCTGGCCCACTGGGCTGCTCTTGGGACACGTGGGCTCTAATCCCAGTTCTGCAGAAACTTGGCAGCTTGAGTCCAGAAGAGAACCCGGCCCTGTATTTACCGTGCAGACAGCAGAGGGAAAGGAAACCAACCCCTTTGCCAAAAGCTTCCTCCGCAACTGCATGAGAATGTATCTCCTGGTGGCGGTCAAGGGCTGCAAGGAACAACGAGCCCATTCGGTACAAAGCAGAGTAAACAAACCCAGTGGTTTAATTTAACTTTCTTCCCCACGCTTCATTTCACAGCGGGCATATACAAATATAGATGTGTAATGCCCACATCTCCAATACTGCGCACACTGGGTAAGAATGGTATCCCTAGCCTCTGTTCATCAGAGGATGAAGATGGATGGTGGGAGAGAGATCATTTGATCATTGCCTGTTAGGTTCACTCCCTCTGGGGCACCTGGCATTGGCCACTATCGGTAGACAGATACTGGGCTAGATGGACCTTTGCTCTGACCCGGTACGGCCGTTCTTATGTGGTCCCCTCATCTCAAAAAAGATATACTGGTCTGGCATTAGAAAAGGTTCAGAAAGGACAACTAAAATTATTAGGGGGGTTGGAATGGGTCCGATATGAGGAGAGCTTAAAGAGGCTAGGACTCTTCAGCTTGGAAAAGAGGAGACTAAGGGGGGATATGATAGAGGTCTATAAAATCATGAGTGATGTGGAGAAAGTGAATAAGGAAAAGTTATTTAACTGTTCCCACATTATAAGAACTAGGGGCCACCAAATGAATTTATTATTACTATTATTGACATTTTTATTATTAGTGTTGGAGTTGGGGGTGGCTGTGGTCCAAGCTCCTAAGGCCAGGGGTGACCAACCTGAGCCTGAGAAGGAGCCAGAATTTACCAATGTACATTGCCAAAGAGCCCCAGTAATACATCATCAGCCCCCCCCCCCATGAGCTTCCCCCCAGCTCCCAGCGCCTCCCCCTCCACACACACACACACCCCTGCATGTCTCCTGCTTGCCGTGATCAGCTGTTTTACATGCAGGAGGCTCTGAGGGATGAAGAGCGGGGAGGGCACAGGACGTTTGCAGGAAGAGGCGGGGGGCATTGGAGGAAGGGATGGAGTGGGGGCAGGGCCCAGGGTAGAGCAGGGGGTTAAGCAGTGAGCACCACCCCATTGGCAGGTTGGTGTCTGTAGCTCCAGCCCTGGAGTCAGTGCCTATGCAAGGAGCTGCATATTAACCTCTGAAAAGCACTCTTCCCTCTGAACCTTGCATGTGTGCGTGCGCGCACAGATCCAAAACCCCACGCACATGGCGAAACACAGTGCACACAAAAAATGAAATACTACATCAGAGCCAGGCCGAAATATCATTTATGGGTGACTTTCGACATTGTTCGCCCGCCATCTGTCAACACAGCCAGATTCTACTAGCTGGCAAGAGATGGAAAGGATAAGGAGGGCAATGAATTGTACCCCTCCTCACCAGCATTTTCAACATGGAATGTTGATCACATTGGGACTATTGAGAACCACACATCTCCCTATAGTCTGTTCATTTGCCTGTGTACAAACTCAAGTACATGCGAAGCAGTCAAATTGCCTGGCCGTAGTTGGTAAGGAACTGCAAGGATTTCCCAGAAATGAACAAAGTGTTGTTTTCATGATTGAAACCTTTCAAAGGCTTTGGACTTCATACATTTACTCAGGATGTTTTACCATTTTCCCACTTTTTTGCCGCATTTTTTTGCTACGCACAAACTTCCGGTATCCTGAGCTGAATGATCTCCTGTTTGCCCCTTTTGTCAAATTACATTATTCAGTGCATTGAAATAGTAGCCATATAATAAAAGTATTAATTTTAAATCAACCAATCTGGTAAAAAATCAATCCCAAAATGTCACTTTCTAGTGGTCTAAAGCGTAAAAGAACAGTGACTTCATTTAAATCTGGATAGCTGGATGAGACTATAGAGAGGGTTATACCAAAGTCACATAGTGTAATGCTTATTAAACTTTGTGAAATAGTCACATGTGATGAGGACAATGTGTATATTGTCGAGATGCCAGAGGTTCGGGAGAATTTTCAACAGGAAGAATGTGGAACAACGTATGGAAGTTGGATTTCTTAGTGTCATCTGTCAAGCAAAGCTCATATAGATGGTGTAACAAGACTTAGAAACAAAAACCCTTCCTTACGGAGCAGATTGCTTAGCATGATTCTTGAAAGTCCAGCTGAAAAGCAGAGGAGGCAAATTAATCTTGAATGCAAGTGCTCAAACCCAGAAAAAATCAAGGTACTTATTGACAGTGTGTTGTTGGCTATTAAAATGAACAGCTCAATGGTTTCTGTTCAGGATCTTCATGACCATAAGGAAAAGTATGTGCACATACCAGCGAGCTGGAGAAGTAAAAATTATGCTTTCGAATTTCTTGAAATTATCAACTGCATTGTCCAAAATGACCTCATGCATGAAATAGCATCGGCAATGTTTCAAAGTCTTGCTGTTGATGAAAGCATTGATATATCCATTAACAGATACTTGATATTCTACTTTAAATATAGATCCATAAATTCTGCAGACTATAAAACTTTGGTAGACTATTACAATTGCAAGAAGGTGATGGTGTTTCAATAGTGTCCGCAATCAAAGAGTTTTATAAAAAACACCAACCTGATCTAATGAAAATGGTGATGTTCATATCTGATGATGCCTCCGTGATGTTGGGCAAACTCAATGGCATGGCAGCTCAGCTGAAACGTGATGTTCCACACTTAGTGCAGCAACATTGCATTCCACACCAGGAAGACTTGGGGATTTCCGATGCATGGAAAGAGGTCAAGCTGATAAGAGACATCGAAACCTTAATGAGAACTGTCTATACAGTGTTCTGTCGGTCATCCAGGAGAAAATGCAAATTTCAGGAAATAGTGGAGGCTTCTGAATGTGAGTCAGTGGCTTTCAGGCCACTCAATGAAGTGCGCTGGTTATCCAGGCACTTTTTGCGCTTTGAGCAATTATTCGCAACTATAATCCTCTTCTGGAATATTTTGAACAAGACAAAGATACTGATTCAGTTTCTAAATACTGCCACAAAAAGCTGAATATCATGGAATACCGAATAACATTAGAAGTTTTGAATAATGTTTTGGTGGTGCTGGCTTCACTATCCATGCTGCTCCAGAAAAAGGGCCTTACACCTCTTACACCCAAGGTAAACTGGACAAGATCAGAAGAAAGTACCTTGGAGATTCAGACTTATGGAGTGACAAAGTTAAGGCTCTCTTAGATATGAGCTCTCAAGAAAATAATGAAATTGATACCAGCTCCATAATAACTTTCATAAACATCTTGTGTTCACATTTGGCAGACAGGTTTCCAAAAGATGAAGTCCAGGAGTGGTCCACTTTTGACTGTGCAGCAATAGTTAAGTGTGACTTCAATTTTGGAATTCATCAGGTCAAATCCCTATGTACAAAATACAAAGACTTTCTTTCTGAAGAGATTGTTATAGTCAGTTAGTACAATGACTTCAAGTTTGCAGTAGCTGAAAGAATGAAAAGCCAATTGGTTTTAAGTTTCCCAGATATGGTGACATTTGCTCACCAGAAGGAACAGTTTCAGGATCTTGCAAAGTTGATGGATATTGGAGGAACATTCCTAGCATCAAGTGCAGACTGTGAGCATGGCTTTATGGATGGAGGACTGATAGATCAGGACAGAGTTTATATTGAATGGGCAAATTAAAAAGATCGCAGGGAAAAACAGTAAGGTTAGTTTGACATTTCAACCAATAAGGAAATTAAAATGCATTTGTAAATACATATCTTATTCTTGGCTGATAATCATTTATTGATATTTTTTAGAAAAAAATTAAATTTAAAAAACAAACTTTTGTTTTTCTTTTTTTACTTATGATGCCTCTATCTGAAAACCTATATAAACTGAAATAATGACACACTTATTAAATCATTTTATTATATGTTTATCAAAATCTTTTCGGACATGTGTATAGAATGAAACTTGAAATTGGACACCAATGGCCAGAAGCCTATGGACTGATAATGATCATGATTAATATATGCTTGATATATGCTCATGATTGTCTATAAAAATATCATAAAGTGTAATGCTTAAAACTAACTTCTGCTTCATGAATAATGGTTAAATTTCCTTTTTCTAAGTATTTAAAAATGACATTTATAAAATAACATGGTGTAGAACTATTAGTATTATTATTACAAATTGCAAATTAAAACTTTTTAAATGTACAAGCATTTTACTCACTTGGGTGCATTTGTCTCATGGCACACAAATGTGAACTCTGCTTCAAAAATTTGCACAGAAGAAAATTTTTGCGCACGTGGCCTGTTAAAAATTAGGGGGAACATTGCCCCCCACCCCCTTTCATTTATCACAGGCTCTGTTCCCAGTTCTGCAAAAACCTGGCATATATGCCGGCATCACAAGGAAAGTAAACCAGCCTGATCTCAGCCAAAAACCTTCCTCTGCAACTGCAGGAGAATGTATCTACTGGTGGTGATCAAGGTCTGCAAGTTACTATGAGCCCATTAGGTACGAAGAAGAGTAAAGAAACAAGCCAGCGTTTTAATTTCACTTTGTTTCCCACAGATAATTTCACAGGAGGCCATATAAGAAGATAAATGTTTCATTGCAGAGAGTAATTAGAGAATATTTAAAAATAAACGATACAAAGTGTTTGAAGCGTCAGTTATTTGTCATTGGGGGTAACATACAGGTTGTAGGGGGATGTTAGCGTTTGGTTAATGACGGCATATACATATACACAATCTGTCATGTCCCCAATGCGGGATATATGGTGGGTGAGTTCAAGGTACAGCCAGCAAGCAGTGAGGGTACATCACTCATACAAACAGGTTATGGATAGTCGTGGGCATGAATAAATGAGCGGGCTGGGTAATGATGATAGGATGACCCTCACAGGGCAGAGTTCAGTTTGGTTGGTTCAGGGCTCAGGGGATAAAGTCCAACAGGGGAAGTTGTCATAAACAGTTAGTTAAGGGTTAAGGTTCTTTTTCTACCTGTAAAGGGTTAACAAGCAGTACCTGTGGACACCTGACCAGAGGATCAATCAGGGACAAGATATTTTCAAATCCCTGTGGAGGGAAGTTTTTTTTCTGTTCTTTTGTTTTTTAGAGTCTCTCTCTTGGGAGTTGAGGGAGTCCAGACATCTTAATCAAGTCCTCCCAGGTTTCTGCAATAAATTCTTCTATTCAAGCTAGTGAGTATTAGCAAGGAACTAGTATTCTTATACTTTTATTTCTGTATTTGCAATTCTGTGTTTTGCTATAGAATTTCTTTAATTCTGTACTGTTATTGCTTTTACTGAGAAAGAAAGGAGGGGGAATTCTCTCCAGAGATTGATAAGTTTAGACTCTGTGTATTGCTCCATCTGGGTATTACAGAGACAGTTACTTTCTTTTTATTCTTTAATAAATCTTTTCTGTTAAGGACTTGGTTAATCTTTCCTTGGGTGAATTCTCAGGGAAAGGGGAGGAGGGAGGCATCCCTCTGTAGTTGGATCCCGGTATCTCTCCTAGGAAAAGCGAGCGGGGAGGAAGCAGGGGGGAATGGTTTATTTCTCCTAGGTATAAGAACTCCATGGATTTGGGGCTCTTGGGATCCCCAAGGATTTTTGGGGAAGGACTGTGTCCCAATAAACGTACATTATTGGGTGGTGGCAGCTTTTACCAGATCTAAACTAGGATGTTAGTTTAGAGGAGTCTAAGCAGGTCCCCACCTTGTGAACCCAACAGTTCTAAGTGGGGGTGAGACCTATGACAGAAGTTTACAGGTCACTTCAGCCTTATGGGTGTGCGAAGTCACGCTGGCTCATTCTTGGTATTGACGGTGGCCGGTGACGTGCTCTGTGTAAATGTCTCTGGACCACCGGATAGCGTCCGAGACCATTAGGCATCTCATGAGCCGCGCATAGCGACGGCCCACCCCACAGGTCTGCAGCACGCGTTCATTAAGGGGGTCCCAGGCGCCCAAGGCCCCAACGATCAGAGCATCGGTGTGGACCTCGTAGCCCTTTGCTCGCAGGGTGTCAGCCAGGGGAGCGTACTTTTCGAGTTTGCGGGCTCGGGCTTGGCGGAAGGCCATGGTCCTATTTTCGAATGGGATCGTCACGTCGACGAGGATGATCTTTTTCCGGTCCTCATCCGTGACGACGATGTCCGGGCGCAGCAGGCTGTCGGTGCCGGGGATGGCGCGATTTACAGCTATCTCTCCCAGGTGCGGGGCGATGGCCTTCACCAGGCGGTCCTGGACAGCGTTGTGGCGCAGCTGCCAGGCTCTGCCATGGGGCCTGCAGCTGCACAGGACGTGGGGCAAGGTCTCCATGGTGTACCCACATTTCCGGCAGCATTTGTCCAGGTTCCCGTGGCGGATGGCTCCGTTGAGGGGCACACAGTTCAGCCGGGCGCGGTGTATGAACCGCCAGTCGGCGAAACGGATGAAGCTGCCTAAGGGGAGGAAGTGGTTGCTGGAGTCCCACTTGCTGGTGACCTCGAAAGCCTTGCCCTGGTCTGGCTTTTTCTTCTGGGTGTCCACGTAGAGCGCGCGGATGGTGGCCTTCAGCGACCTCTCCGGCATGCCTCTGGCTCCGGGATTGACGACGGTGTTGCCCTCCGTCCCGATATGTGGCACCAGGACTCCTAGCTCCTGCCATTCCTCGCTCCACACCCATCGGCAGCCCAGTCGCTTTCCCAGTCGGCGGGTGGCGTTGCGGGCGCGGGTCCACAGCGAGGCGATGTCGCTTCTGTCCCAGGCGAACAAACCGTCCAGGGAGCCGCTCAGGAAGGTGGCCACATCTTGGTCAGAGTTCATAAAGACTCTTCCTAGCTCCATTTCCCCTGCCTTAACACATTCTTGACCCCTCAACTTTCTTCCCCTGCCCCTCTCCCCGCCGCCGCCTGAAAGAAAAAAACCACTCTTGTGCCGTTCTGGTTCAGTGTAGCATCCTATCTAACAGGATAGGTGCTGCTTCCTGGGTGTGACTTTTGCATGTATTGGTAGCACTATTATGGGCATATTCAAACACTGTGCCATGATTCTGTTAGTGCTTAGAATTACTTCAGGGCCTAATGCCCAGGCTCCTACCCCAGCAATGGGACTGGGAATCTGAGTAGGGATGGGAACAGGAATGTCAGTGTGAGCAGGAATGGGACGGCGAAGAGGAAAGAGAAAAGGAATGGGAGTTTGACTGGATAACTAGGAATGGGAACGCAAACAGGAATATGTTTTAACAGGAACATCAGCCTGTGTGAAAATGAGCAGGGGGATATTGAAGAGAACGGGAGTCAGACCGGAGCTGGGAATGGAAAGAGGAGTGAGTGAATGGCTATAGGTGTATGAAGGGGAGTGGGAACGGACACAGTAGTGGTGGTGGTGGTGGTGGAGTTGGGGGTGGTTGTGGTCCTACCGCCTAACGCCTCCTATCACCGACTAAGGCCCCTGCGTGCTAGGCACTGTAAAAAGACAGAACACAAGGACTCTATCTACCCACAGTGGGTTTGCAACCTAGGTGTAAATGGGAAGTGCGGTACGAGTCGGAACGGGAACAGGGATGGGAACGGAATCACCAATGTGAAGCTCCATCTCTAATAATGAGCTCCCTTCAGAGCTGCCTGCAGCTCACCTAGAGAGAGACTTCCAGTCACACTGCACTCGCCACCCCAGGGGGTGTCCCAGCCCAGTGCAACCCTGTGACCCAACCCCTCCCCAGTTACTGACCCAACGTTCCTATGGGCGGGGGCGCCGGAGACCCCTTCCCCACGACTGTATCATTTGATAACAATCAGGCGCTAACTTCATAAACGGGGGATTGGGCTCATTCCCAGCAGCTGTTTTTCCCCCCTTTATAACCCACCGGTGCTGGGCGCTGCACAGACACAACGACAGGGACTCCTCTCTGAGCCCTGAAGCAAGAAATGAACAGCCTTAAGGAAAGGAGTTGGCGTCCCTTATAAGGAGGGGAATATGCAAATATGGGTGGAGAGTTTCCTGTTTAAATCTGAGCCTCTCTCTGCCCAGACTGCACACGGAGACACAATCCGCACCCCCTGGGTCTGTGCAGTCACCCGCCAGTCCCCTAAGAACTTTCCCCTCCAAACCAGGCACAATGAGACTTTGGATCGCAAGTGTTTTAATTGTATCAGCTTTGGAAGGTATTCTGTTCTCCTGATTAAATGACAGAGCCAGGAGACGATACAATTCTTATTGTTTTATACCGATACTTGTAACGTGCCTTTATTCCCAGGTGTCCGGTCCCAGGTGCAGCTGGTGGAGTCCGGAGGGGATGTGAAAAAGCCCGGAGATTCTCTCCGCCTCTCCTGCAAAGCCTCCGGCTTCACCTTCAGCAGCTACCTTATGCATTGGGTTCGACAGGCTCCCGGGAAGGGGCTGGAGTGGGTGGCTGAGATTAGGCCCGATGGATCCAGCCAGTCGTATTCCCCAGCTGTTCAAGGGCGATTCACCATCTCCAGGGACAATTCCAAGAGTGAGCTGTATCTGCAAATGACCGGCCTGAGAACCGAGGACAGCGCCCGCTATTACTGTGGCAGACACTTTTCACACACAGTGACACTAACACTGTCGACGCTAATACAAAAACCAGAGCTGCGGAACTTCCCGCGCCTGCCGCATGGGGGCAGCAACGACACAAGCAAAACTCTCCTGCCCTGGGTGCAAGAGAGCGAACGGGCCTCTGGTCTGAAAACTCTGACACCATTTTAACATTCCTGTACCAAATATCTGTCTATCCCCATGCACCATCTATCTATCTATCTATCTATCTATCTATCTATCTATCTATCTATCTATCTATCTATCTATCTATCCCCATACCCCCCCCATCTATCTATCTCAATCCTTATTTCTGTAATGACGGATCTTCCTGCTTGTCTTGGATCCAGGGCCGGGTCCAGGCACCAGCAGGTGCTTGGAGCGGCAATCTGCAAGGGGCGGCAGTCCCTATGTTTTTGCCCCCAAGCCGCCGCTGATGGCGGGGGCAGTCCGTATGCCGTTAGGGAGCACGCGCTTCCGTGGCGGTGGCGATTCAGTGGCAGCTTCTGTCTTCAGCCCGTGGAAACGCGCGAGCAGGGCCGGCTCCAGACCCCAGCGCGCAAAGCGCACGCGTGGGGCGGCATTTTGCCGGGAGGGTGGCAGGCGGCTCCGGCGGACCTTCCACAGTCATGCCTGTGGGAGGTCCACCGGAGCCACGGGACCAGCAGACCTCCCACAGGCATGACTGCAGAGGGTGCACTGGTCCCGCGGCTCCGGTGGACTTCCCGCAGGCATGCCTGCGGATGGTCCACCCGCGCCGCGGGACCAGTGCACCCGCCGCAGGCACATCTGCGAGAGGTCCCCCTGAGCCATGGGACCAGCGACCGGCAGCGCGCCCCCGCGGCGTGCCGCCCTGCTTGGGGCGGCCAAATTCCTAGAGCCGCCTCTGGACGCGAGCTGCCTTAAGGGCACTCGGGCTGCCCCCGCCTTCTGCAGCGGCAATTAGGCACTGCTTGGGGTGGCAAAAACAGTAGAGCTGGCCCTGCAGCTGGAGTAAAGTATCTACTGAGATGGGATGGATCTAAGTAGTGAGGCTGGTGGATTTCTTTTGCTACTATGTTCAGAGAACACTATTGCCATTCTCTCTCTCGTAAGTCTACTGTTGAAACCACTTGGGTCATTAAACAATGCCATCCAGGCATCTGCTACAACAGTAGCAGATCTTTGTCCAGCCATAGAAGCTGCATTTGGATCAATCAGAGAGCTAGCCATTGAAAAAGTACTGGAAGAAGCAAAGATTTCAGTCCAGAAGTTGACTAATGAAGTCATTTATATTGAATCTTTAAGTGAAGAGGACAAGAAATGTTTGTTAAGACTGCTGAAAAAGTACAGACTTGATTCTTACAAATCGACAACATCTTCTAGATTCTATTCAACCTCTACATAGCTTTTACAGATCCCTGTCCTATAAAACACCGACAGCTGAGTGGAGTGAGGCACAACCAGCAATGGGGCTGCCACGTGCTCAGGACAGAACAGAGAATTTGAACATAGAGTGGAATATCATGTAACTTCATCTTTTTTTTTTATCATAATTAGTGGCTTGACCAGATTTTGTGCTATGTTTCCTGGGATAACAGAAGTAGGAATTTGTGACCGGTTGGATCACAGAAACCCCCTTGGGACCAGGGGTGGCAGGTTTGTAGAAATTTTGGTGGTGCCCAGAACCGCCCCCAAAACTCTGTCCCCCACCTGCCTAAGGCTCTGGGAGGGAGTTTGGGGTGGAGGGAGGTCTGGGGTGCAGGCCCTGGGCTGGGGATTAGGGGGCAGGAGGGGTGCAGGATCTGGGAGGGAGTTTGGGTGCAGACACCAGGCTGGGGCAGGTGGTGGGTATGCAGGAAAGGGTGAGGGGTGCAGGCTCTGGGAGGGAGTTCAGGGGCAGGAGGGTGTGTGTGGGAAGGGGTGTGTGGGTGGAGGCTCCAGGCTGGGACAGGGGGTGGGGGTGCAGGATGGGATAAGGGGTGCAGGCTCTGGGAGGGAGTTAGGGGATGGGGGTGTGAAGGGAGGGGGTGAAAGCTCTGGGAGGGAGATGGGGGTGTGGAGGGACGGGGTGCAGGGGTGAGGACTCTGGGGTGTGGCTGGGGATGAGGGGTTTGAGAGTGGGCTCAGAGCTAGGGCAGAGTTTTGGGGTGAGGGCTGGGGGTGGGGCTTGGGTTTCATGATGCAGGAGGGGGCTCAAGGCTGGGGCAGTGGGTTAGGGTGTCAGAGGATGAGGGCTCTGGCTGGGGCCAGGGATGAGGGGTTTGGGATGTGGGATGAGCTCAGGGCTGGGGCAGAGGGTATGGGCTCTGTCTGGGGCTGGAGATGAGGGGTTTAGGTGTTGGAATGTCTCAGGGCTAGGGCAGAGGGTTTGGGTGTGGGGTGTGAGGGCTCTGGCTGGGGGTTCAGGCTCTGGGGTGGGGCAGGGCCGGGGATGAGGGGTTTGGGGTATGGGAAGGGTTCAGGACTAGGGCAGAGGGTTCGGGTGTGGGGGCTCTGGCTGGGGGCTCTGGGGTGGGACAAGGCTGGGGATGAGGAGTTTGGGGTGCAGACAGGCTGCCCTGGTTCCAGGGCCAGAGAGGAGGACTCCCCGCATCCCTCTGCCCGCTGGCAGCTGTGAGCTCTGGGGGAAGGACCCCCTTCTCCCCCCCCAGAGCACACTCACCCCACACCACTGTCACTGCACGTGCTCCTAGGGCCCCTCTCAGGTCCAGGAAGCCCTCTCCCCTCCCCTCTTGTGGGTGCCGGGGGTGAGGGCTGCCATCACACGTGCACCTCCTCCCCTGCTGCTGCCCCTCACTGTAGCCTCACTGGGCGTGGGGGGTGGGGCTGACCCTTGTCCAGTGTGGGGCATTGACTGTGGGCAGGGGGGTCCTGTGCTGGTGGAGGGTCCCCCCAGAAAAGGGAAGGGTCTGAGGTGGAAGGGCAGGGTAAGGGCAGCCTGTCCTGCCACTAGTGGGGGGGCAGCTAGGACCCTGCGGGGGCAGTTCATGCTGGGAGCCAGCAGAGCAGAGTCAGCGTGTAGCTGCAGGGGAGAGGCAGGGGTGCTCTGGGCCTGGGGGAGATGCACAGGGACAGCAAGTGGGTCTGGGGGACAGTTGGGAGAGGTGTGTGAAACAAACCAGGACCCCCGAGTGCTAGGCACTGCACAAAGTCAGAACACAAGGACTCTCTCTATCCCAGTGAGTTTACAATCTAGGTATAAATGGGAAGCGCAGCATGAGTGGCAATGTCAATAAGAATGGGCATATAATCACCAATAGGAATCTCAGTCTTTAATAATCATCTCCCTTCTGAGCTGCCTACAGCCTCACCTAGCGAAAGACTCCCAGACACACAGCGCTCACCAGCCCAGGGAATTATTGCTCTCCAGTGAGTATCCCAGCCCAATGCAACCCTGTGACCCGACATCTCCTGTAACCGCCTGTCTTAGTGGGATACAACTGAGGATGCTAAATTCAGGACGAAGTCCTGAGAAATAGGGCAGACTCCCCATGACTGGTTGCTAATCCCCCATAGGCTATACCAAACCTGCAACAAAAGTAAACTTCTGCTTCACTCCACTGGGTAACAAGAAAACATAAAGGCAGTTTCCTCAGGCCTTCCAGTTTTTATATCACCACCAAAAACACTGGATTCAGAGATGAGTGGTTCTTTACAACCAATCTCATCCAGTAAAAGGTTCTTCTGATCCCAAAGGACCAGCCACACACCCAGGCCAATAACTTAGAATCTTACTAAAAAATCACACCAATGCCAGTCCTTTAGTATCTACAATCTAAAGGTTTATTGAAAGAAAGAAAGAAAGAAAGAAAGAAAGAAAGAAAGAAAGAAAGAAAGAAAGAAAGAAAGAAAGAAAGAAAGAAAGAAAGAATTGGTTAAAGGAATCGAATCTATAAAGTAATGGCAAAGTTCTTGGTTCAGGCTTGTAGCAGAGATGTAATAAACTGCTGGCTAAAGTCAAGCCTCTGGAACACACCCACAGCTTGAATGGGTCTTTCAGTCCTTTGTTTAGCTCAGTGGTTCTCAAACTGGGGCCATCGCCTGTGTCGGGAAAGTCCCTGGCGGGCCAGGCTGGTGAGTTTACCTGCCCCACCCGCAAGTCTGGCCGATCGTGGCTCCCAGTGGCCGTGGTTCGCTGCTCCGGGCCAATGGGGCCTGCGGGAAGCAGCATGGGCCAAGGGACTTACTGGTCACCGCTTCCAGCAGCTCCCATTGGCCCGGAGCAGTGAACCGCGGCCACTGGGAGCCACGATCGGCCAGACCTGCGGACGGGGCAGGTAAACACACCGGCCCGGCCCGCCAGGGGCTTTCCCTGCACAAGCCCCAGTTTGAGAACCTCTGGTTTAGAGCTTCCATTTGTAGGAATGTTCCTCCAGAACTGAAGACAAAATGAAGATGTTCCCAGGGCCTTTGATATCTTCTGCATGGGGGGAATCCCATTGTTATTACACCTCTACCCCGATATAACCCTGTCCTCGGGAGCCAAAAAGTCTTACTGCGTTATAGGTGAAACTGTATTATAATGAACTTGCGTTGGCCTTCGATTGACAGACACTGATCCCCAGCTCTCTGGTCCCCAGAGCTCTTACTCTAGGCTGAGGGGCCAGAATGGCAGCAGCTGTGATGACCACAGCAGGTCTGAGTTACACAGCAGCTACCCCCAGGCTGTTTGCTGCAATCTCGCTCTAGGCAGGGAACAGGGAAGTCCTGTTTTCCTGCCCCTGGTGATCCCGCCACGCAAGGGCTCAGTCTCTGTTCTCTCTCCCCTCCCTGCTGGGTGAGGTGGCTCCTTGGTCTTGCCTCCCTGCTGAGGGCCGCACCGGCTGGCCATGGCCTTTGGTATGTGGGCAGGAGAGACAGTGAGGCCTCAATGGGGAGCTGGGCCCTGTGGGATGGGGCGAGGCTCGGTCAGGGCACTGGCAGATCCCATGTCTCTCCTGCTGTACCCTTCTGCTGTTCCCTGCTGCCCTGCATCGCTGGTAGATGTGGGAGCTAGGTAAGGCTGGCCCTGCGGGTGACCGCTCCGGAAGCGTGTCCGACATGGTGGCAAAATAATGAGCTCTGTGCTAGAGACGGGTCCGCTGGCATGTGCCTGCGCCTTGCTGCGGGGGGCTGACAGGCTGTTACCTAGAGGACTCCACTCCTGGCTGTCTCGGGCTGGCCGGTGCTTCTTGTACCTACCCGCACTGCTGATCACTCACTGGTCGGGGGAGGGTTGTTGGCTTGCACACTGGGAGTTGTTAGCTGAACTGTGCTGCCAAGCAACACCGTTGTCTTTCTCTTAGCCAACAGTGGTGCAGCCCCGCCCCCCAGAGCGCTGCTTTACCACGTTATATCCAAATTTGTGTTATATCAGGTCATGTTATATCAGGGTGGAGGTGTACTTGGAAAAGTATAGTAACAAGATGGAGTTTGAAGTTACTGGGACAAGTCACATGTCCATGCATAGTCTTGCCTAGTCATAGCAGAAACCATTACCCACATGGGTGTCTCCAATGCTTCGCTGTGAGTTAACCAGGGCCGCCCAGAGGGGGGGGCAAAGGGGGCAATTTGCCCCAGGTACCGGGCTCCGCAGGGGCCCCCAAGAGAAGAGCGGAGGCTCCCGCCTCCGCCCCTCTCCTGGAGCCTCAGCGTCTCCGGCGGGGCCCCTGAGCCCTGCCCCGCTCAGAGACGGTCCCGCCCCGGCCCCGCCCCGGTCCCGGCCCCGGCCCCAGCCCCAGTCCCAGCCTCTTACCGAGCACGTCTCTGGCGGGGCCTGAGCTCCGTCCCGCTCAGAGACGCGTGGGGAGGGGGCGGGGCTGGGAGCTCCAACGGGGCCTGAGCCCCGCCCCGCTCAGAGCGGCGTGGGGAGGGGGCGGGGCAGCTGCCTCCACTCGGCGTGGAGCTCACAGCCCCGCCCCCTCACCACGCGGCTCTGAGCGGGACGGAGCTCAGGCCCCGCTGGAGACGTGCTCGGTAAGAGGCCGGGGCCGGGGGGAGGAGCGGGACCGTCGGGGCGGGGGGGGGAGAAGCGGGACCCGCCGCCGCTGCCGCCGCCGCCGCGCAGCCCGGTCTTCAGTGGCGGGGGGCCCCTTCTGTTCCGGGACCCGCCGCCTAAGTGCCCGGAAGGCCCGCGGCGGGGACCCCCCCCCCGCCACCAAATTACCGCCGAAGACCGGGCTGCTCTTCGGCGGCGGGTCCCGCTTCGGCAGAAATTCGGCGGCGGGGGGCTCCCGCCGCGGGTCTTCGGGGCACTTTGGCGGCGGGTCCCGGAACGGAAGGGCCCCCCCGCCGCCGAAGACCCCGGGCCCCCGGAATCCTCTGGGCGGCCCTGGAGTTAACCGTCCTTTTGATGAGCCATTCAACTAGAATAGCCCCTTCTCCCATATGCTGGCCTAATGCTTCACGGGTTCTACTTAGAATACAACACACTGAAATACAAGTACATAGCCAAAGCTCATAACTTCAAATACAATAATGATATCTGCATACAAATAGCATAATCACAACCAACCAACCATAACCTTCCCATAGACATCTCACTCAACAACATTTGTACAAGATTTGTTGCAAATATAGAACAGTGCTTGCAACAATGACCTATGTGTTCATATTTTGATCAGATGTCTAATAACATCACACCTAGGGTGACCAGACGTCCCGATATTATTGGGACAGTCCTGATTTTAGGGGACTTGTCCTGTATCACAACCTTACATCGGTCAGGATGCCCTTTGTCTGATATTAGGGACTGTCCGGACCACGACCGTGGCAACGCCACTCACCACTTCCTTGGGCAGCCCCTGGTGCTTGCCTGCCAGCAGGAGCACTGCATGGTGCAGGGACGAGGTTTGCAGGCGCCGGGAGTGGGCAGAGAGCCCTCCACACACACACACCCCTCAACCTGACCCATGACCCTAGGAGCCAGAGGGAACAGCCTGCCAGATGCTTCCCGGGATGGGAGCCACCCCAGGTGAGGACCAGCGGGACTCTCCACCTCGCCCCCTGGCAGCTTCCTCTGGCTCTTGGGGTGGGGGTGGGGGTGGGCTCTGCGTGCTGCCAGCATCTGCAAGCCCGGCTCCAGCAGCTCCCATTGGCACTTTTCCTGGCCAATGGGATCCACGGAGCTCACGCTTGTGGCGGGTGCAGCATGTGGAGAGTCTGGAGACTCCCCTCGCTGCTCTCACCCAAGGAGCCAGAGACCTCCTGGCATGGCTGGTGAGTGCGGCCAGGGAAGGGGGTTGGGTGTGATGGAGTGAGTGTCAGGGAGGTGTGGGGGGCGTTGGGCTGTGAGGGTGTGGAGGGCGCTGGGCACGGGGAGGTTTGTGTGTGTCAGGGCACTAGGCAGTGTGGGTCTGTGTGGGGCATTGTGTAGTGTGGTGGGGCTGTGGGGAAGGGCACTGGGAGGGAGGGGAAATCTGTGTGTATTGGGAAACTAGTGAGGGGGGGTTCTGTGTGGGGTGCCGGGCAGCTGTGGTGGGTCTGTGGGCAGGGGGCACTGGGTGGGGTGTGTGCACAGCACTGTGCATTTGTGGTGGAAGGGTTAGGGGGCTCTGGGCACAGTGGCTCCAGGGGGTGCTAGGCAGGGGAGCTGTGGCACAGCCTGGGCCCACCCCCAACAGGAAGGGGCATGCTGGCAGCACAGGGCCAGGCAGACCAGGGTGCCTCTGGCTTCGGTCAGGGCTGTGCACCTGTGTCTGTCTGTCCCCCTCCCCTGCCCACCGAAAGTGTCCTGATATTTCACTCTTGCGATCTGGTCACCCTAATCACACCTGGCCAGTCACTGACCCCGCCACTGATCGAACATTCACATGTGCGGGGGTCCGGAGGCCTCTTCCCCACGACTGGGTAACTTGAGGACAATCAGGCCCTAACTTCATAACCGGGGATTTGGGATCACACCCGGCAGCAGCTCCTTTTCCCCCTTATATCCCACCACACTGGAGCTGGGCGCTGCAGAGACACACAGAGGAAGGGACAATCTGACTCCTTCCTCTCTGGGACCTGGAGCAAGCAATTCACAGCCAGCAGGGAAGGAGAATTGGTCCCTTATAAGGAGCGGGATATGCAAATAGGGGTGAGCGTTTCCTGTTTAAATCTGTGCCTCTCTCTGCCCAGGCTGCACCCGGAGACACAATCCGCAGCCCCTGGGTCTGTGCAGTGACCGGCCAGTCCCTGAGAACTTTCCCCTCCAGCACCAGGGAAAATGCTACTTTGGATCGCAATTGCTTTCACTGTAGCGGCTTTGGAAGGTATGTTATTCACCTGATTAAATGGCAGAGCCCGAAGACTATAACTTTATTGCTGTTTTTATACCGATATTTGTAACCTGTCTTTATTCCCAGGTGCCCGGTCCCAGGTGCAGCTGGTGGAGTCCGGAGGGGATGTGAAAAAGCCCGGAGACTCTCTCCGCCTCTCCTGCAAAGCCTCCGGCTTCACCTTCAGCAGTGCCTATATGCACTGGGTCCGACAGGCTCCCGGGAAGGGGCTGGAGTGGGTGGCTGAGATTAGACCCGATGCATCCAAGCAGTGGTACTCCCCGGCTGTTGAAGGCCGATTCACCATCTCCAGGGACAACTCCAACAACCTGCTGTATCTGCAACTGACCGGCCTGAAGCCCGAGGACACCGCCCGCTATTACTGTGCGAGAGACTCACGCTGAGAGGAAACCTGTGGATGCTCGTACAAAAACCAGAGCTGCGGAACTTCCCGCGCCTGCCGCATGGGGGCAGCAATGACACAATTAACACTCTCCTGCCTTGGGCGCAAGAGGGGGAAGGGGCCTCAGGACTGAAAATTCTGACATCGCGGATTAACTCTTTCATGTCCTGAATACAGCCCGCATTTCAGTGCATAGCAGCAGGACCGGCTCAAGGTATCAGCAAAACAAGCACGTGCTTCGGGCGGCACATTACAAACCATCGCAGTTACAAGACATCCCAGTGAAGGGACCCTGCATTGGCTGACACATTTGTGCTAGCCCCTCTGTGCACTCCTCTTTCCAGATGTGCTGGCTCCTCGCACACCCCTGAAATTCAGGGTTGAGGGCTTCTGAGTTTGATGCAAACTGGTTAGTTTGGAAACGGTACCGGTTTCCATTTAAACCCTACATGGATTGGAGCCCAGAGAGGCAAACCTGATTGGAAACAGTGAGGTCTGCGCTCGGAGAGGTTCTTGATTTCAGCTCCACTGGGATTTTGAGAGTGGCCCTGCAAACCCTTCCTAGCCTAGTAATCCTTACCCCACAAATTGTTCCATGGGAGCCAGTGGGGTCAGTCCCATTAGTAGGGATGGCAAGATCTTAAAGAGAACTAGACCCTGCAGAAGTTTGTCTGATCCAGCCCCGGCTCTGTTCTCAGCACCTGAGCTCCTTCTAGCTTTCCATGTGCCCAGCTTCTCTTTTCTAGAGGGCAATTGTACAGTAAACCCTGTGAATCTCGAGTAAGCACACGGGCCGGTGCTCTTTTCCTTGCAACCCTTGAAAGTATCAACTCCTGGACAGAGGATGGCAGGAATCCTGCCCTTGAAAATGTGCCACCCCAAGCACGTGCTTGTTTTGTTGATACCTAGAGCTGGTCCTGGGGAAGAGGAGAGCACATAGGGGCTAGCACAGACATGTCAGCCAATGCAGGGTTCCTTCACTGGGATTCCTTGTAATCACGATGGTTTGTAATGTCAGAACGCCGTGAGGCACCTGAGGGGAGAGATCAAACAGCTGGTTTGTGGATCTCCAGAGAGAAGTTCAGTGTGACAGTTAGCAGGACCAGCTCTAGGCACCAGCAAACCAAGTAGGTGCTTGGGGTGGCACAATTCCAGGGGCGGCATTCCAGGAGGTTTTTGGTTTTTTTATTTGTTTTGTTTTTGTTTTTTTGCTTTGGGCAGCAAAAAACCTAGAGCCGGCCCTGACAATCTGCCTCCCCCATGGCTGTGCAGTTACCAGCCAATCCCCTGAGAACTCCCCCCAGCACCCGGGGTGAATGAAAGCCTGCCGTCAGTTTGTAACCCTATAATTCACAGCCAGTGTCACCCATTGCTACGCCAAGACCCCATGGGCCTGTGGTGCAGAGACCACTCAGTTCCCGAAGAAACCCCGCTCAGCTACTACTGGAAATATGGGGCAGGGCTGGGAGTTTCAAAGGGGCCTTATGGATAAAGGAATCCACCTCACATTGACAATCACAGTCCAGAATTTCTGCTGCTGTCCGAGGATGGGACTAAAGATCCAGCTGGCAATGTAGGTCCAGTAATTTAATATAGAGACTGTGGAGATAAAGGACTCAACCGGCAGCCCTTATTTCCAGGGAACTCCCAAGTGTTGGCGCTGAGGGCGGTGGCTAGTAAGGGTACAGGGAGGAAGCCTGGTAGGGCTTATTGGGATCGTGCAGAGAGAAGCAGGAGCTCCATAAGAGAGGTGTCAACTGAAGTTATTAGGCTCAGAGAGTGCAGGGCTGGTGGCCTTATCTGGTGGCTGCTCGCCTGGGGTCCTCATTCATCTTTGGATACAGCTTTTCTCGGACTGATGCCCCCAGCCGTGACAAGCGAGAACAGAACACTGTGTAGGCAGTGAAAAGATGAAACCCGGGCTTTCAAAAGAATATCAGAAACACAGAAAGGGATGTCTGGGGAGGGGCGGGGGGAATCAGGGAGCTGAGCGCTCTCATCTTCTTTTGCTGTGAACCGGACACCAACAAAGACCTGTCAGATATTGGTTCTTGCCTGTCCCTGTAAGTGTGGGGACTGGTGAGAATGCAGAAAGCCTGGCAGAGCAGGGCTCCTTCCAGTCCCTGCAGGCAAACCCTGGCAGCAATTAAAGACACTTCCCTGACTACGAAGAGGAGAGTCATGTCCGCTCCAGGGGTGGGCCTGTAGACAGAGCATACACCATTTAGCTGCTGGGGCAACACCAAAGGGTGAGAGTCTGTTAAACCCTTGAGGAGTTCAAATATTTTTTCCTTCAATAATGGGACTTGATCCAACTCAGATCTCCAGACCAATATAGGAGATCATAAGAACGGCCATACTGGGTCAGACCAATGGTTCATCTAGCCCAGTAGCCTGTCTTCTGACAGTGGCCAATGCCAGGTGCCCCAGAGGGAATGAACAGAACAGGGAGTTATCCAGTGATTCACTGGAAGGAGTTGTAACTGTTGAAAGGAGGGAGATACACAAATAAGGGTGAGAGTTTCCTGTTTAAATCTCTCTTTGCAGGGCTGCATACACAGCCCCCTGTTTGTGCAGTTACCAACCAATCCACCAGAGACCTTTTCCCTTCCACATCTGAGAAAATGAGTCTTTGGCTCTGTAGTGAGGCGGCCTGGCTCCCGACGGCCCCTGAGAGAGAGGAACCAGAGCAGCCACCCCAGTGGGCGGAGCTGCCGCCACCTGTTCCCGCCCCCCGGAAGTCAAGGGGCGGGACAGGAAGTATAAAAGCCCGGCCCCAGCGCTCAGTTGGAGCCCAGCGGCGGGAGAGCCCAGCGCTCCTGCTCGGGCTCCTGCCGGACCGAGCCTGCCCCGAGCCAGGTACCCTGACACAGACGGACCGAGCCTCCCTCAAGCCAGGTACCCGGACACAGACGGACCGAGCCTCCCTCGAGCCAGGTACCCGGACACAGACGGACCGAGCCTCCCTCAAGCCAGGTACCCGGACACAGACGGACCGAGCCTCCCTCGAGCCAGGTATCCTGACGTGGACCGCCCGAGCCTCCCTCGAGCCAGGTACCCCGAGGTGGACTGGCCGAGCCTGCCCCGAGCCCGGTACCCCGAGGAGCGGCCCGAGCGGCCCCTTGACCCGAGTCCGGAGGAGCGGCCCGACCTAGACAGTCCTCAGCACGCCAAGGAGCCCATGGTGTGGGACCCCGCTGCCGAGCCCCACGATGAGCAGGTACCTATGGACGGGGAGACAGGAAGTAGCCCGGGGGTAGCTGACCCCAGTCTGGCTACGACAGAGGAAGAGCCGATGTCGGTGTGTTTTGGTCAGGACCCCACCGACACAGCAGCAGACTGACTGCCGCTGGTAGGGCCCCGGGCTGGGACACAGTGGAGTGGGTGGGCCTGTGTCCCCCCTGCCACCCCACTTACGGGTGGCAGTCTCCCCCTCACACCAGCGCTCAGGCATAGAAGCCTGCACGCCCCTGCTGTTGCTCAGCTCCTGCCCGAGGACCTGAGCCCCTTGGAACTATTGGTTGCTGCCCCGCCCTGACCTAGGGCTTGGGCTTACTGACTATCATTGCTGCTCAGCTCCTGATGCAAGGACCTGAGCCCTGAACTATTATTGTAGCTCAGCTCCCGATACAAGGACCTGAGCCCTGAACTATCATTGCTGCTCAGCCCCTGCTGTAAGGACCGGAGCCCTAAACCTAGCACTAAGTGTTTGGTGCCCCGCCCTGACTGCAGCCTGGGCTTACAAGTGGCCCTGTGGGTTCAGCTCCTGCTGAGAGGAGCTGAGCTCAGGACTGCTGTGTCACTACCCCACCCTGATTGAGGGCCGGGGCTTAGCGTATTGACTGTATTGGTGCTCAGCCTGCAGAAAGGATCTGAGCCCCTGGACTCTTGTGTGCTGCCCCGCCCGGAGCTAGGGTTAGGGCTTATTGACTTTGTGTTTGCTCAGCTCCGGCTGCAAGAACCGGAGCTTAGAACTGGTTTGCTGCCCAGCCCTGACTGAGGGCTGGGGCTCATTGCAGTGACCGTGCGCCTTTTGTTTAGCCCCTGCCTGAGGGGCAGAACCCCGAGACCTTCAGAACCCGAGGACTGATTTGGGGCCGTGTAGTGAGGCGGCCTGGCTCCCGACGGCCCCTGAGAGGGCACGGCCCCAGCACCGGACTATTACAGGCTCCCTTTAGCTTTCATTGCAGCAGCTTTGGAAGGTATTTTCTCCTCTGTATGGGTAGGGGAGTCAGAGGAATGTTGTGTTGTTGGCAATTCTCATGGACATGATTTTAATACCCTTTTATTCCCAGGTGTCCTGTGACACATCCAGCTGGGATGTGAAAAAGCCCGGAGACTCTCTCAGACTGACCTGTACCACCTCAGGGTTCAGCATAGACAGCTACTGAATGAGCTGGGTCCGCCAGGCTCCCGGGCAGGGGCTGGAGTGGGTATCAGCAATTCTGGGAGCAACCATCTATTACAGAAAGGATGCTCCGCCACGTCTACAGACAATTCTATACCTGCACGTGACCAGCCTGAAACCCGGGGACACCGCCTTGTATCACTGTGTCAGAGAAAGACACTGTGAGGCGAAGCCGGGCTGAGCTCAGACAAAAACCTCCCGCTGCGGTCTGCAGGGGAAGTCCCAGCTGGTTTGACACTGACAGTCCGGGTGTTGGGCTCTCACAGGACACAACAGTGTGTTCCCTTAGAAATGGTTAAAATTTACTCAGCTCTTCAGCCAGGTCTAGTGGCACACACAGCAGAGATCTTGAGGCCGGCACCTCCTCCCTGGAATAGGGGAGTGACATGCTGGGTCCCATAAACCTTTATATGCTTCATAATAGATTCTATTGAGCCAAAGAAAGGGCCAAAAAATTCCCCATGTGAACCCCCATTTTCTGTCTGCTGGGAAAAACCAGGATAAAGAAAAACATGGACCAGGACAACCGTCAAAGAGCAGAGGATTGCTCCCCAAAACACTGTTGATCAGTGCCGTAGAGCTGTGTAATTTCTGCTTAAAAGGCTATTGAATAGGTTATGTAATTATCTGACTCCCTTCCCACCCATTGTCTCATTTCTTATGGCCTCAGGCTGCTCATGAGCCATAGCACACTGGACTTAATGACTTCCGGAGATCCCTTTCCAGTCCTACTTTTCTGTGATTCTATGATCTGTTTATTGATTGATCCATCACTGATGGATACTACCCCCCCCCAACACACACACACTTTTGGTCACAGAGATCAGAACTCACGCTGGAGACAGTGGCTCTTATATTTACGAGTGTCTATGCAAACTAATAACCAAATGCCCACTTTAGAAACCTGCCATGCCTCTTGTGATAAATGGGGGGCTGGGGTAGCTCCCTTTTATGGACACTGAGCCAGTCAGTTAGCTATAAAATCCTTCTTGGCAGCTGTTCTCTCCTTGCTTTACCTGTAAAGGGTTGAAAAGTCTCACTGCTATGCATAGGTAAAAGGAAGTGAGTGGGCACCTGGCCAAAAGAGCCAATGGGAAGGCTAGAACTTTTTTTAATTGATAACTCTCCCCGCCCCTTTGTCTGTCTGTCTTTTATTCTTTTGACTCGACAGGCAGAAAGGGCAGCAACTATGCTGCAAGAAGCTTGGGTCCAGGTATGAAAAATCATCAGTATCATACCAAGAAACTATTCATTCAAACCCCCAGATATATAAGTAGATCAGGACATGTCTAGGAAGACATGAATAGGTTTGTTTCTTTTTATTTCTTTATGGCTTGTGGCTTCCTCTGTGCTAACCCCAGGTGTTTTTTGTTTTGCTTGGTAACATTTAAGCTGAACCCCAGGAAAGCTATTCTTGGTGCTTAATCCTCGTTGTTGCTCTTTTAAAACCTAGCAATAGCCTGAGTTTCCAGATGTATTTTCTTTTTCTTTTTTTAAATAAAATTTATCTTTTTTAAGAACATGATTGGATTTCTGTATCTTAAGAGGTTTGTGCACATGTTTTTTAGTTAGCTAGTGGCAACATCTGATTCTTTTTTCTTTCCCTTTTTCAGATCTTCCGGGGGGGGTGTGGGGTGTGAAAGGGCTTGAGGGTACCCCACAGGGACGAATTCCTAAGTGCTCCTTCCTGGGCTCTCAAAGGGGTTCTGCACTTGGGTGGTGGCAGCATCTACCAATCCAAGGTCAGAGAAAAGCTGCAATCTGGGGAGTTTAACGCAAGCCTGGAGTGGCTTTTTTGCTGCCCCAAGCTCTAGCTTTTTTGCTGCCCCAAGCACGGCAGGCAGGCTGCCTTTGGTGGCTTGCCTGCAGGAGGTCCCTGGTCCTGCGTATTCAGGAGCTTGCCTGTGGGAGGTCTGCCAGTCCCGCGGCTTCGGCGTACCCACCGCTGAATTAACGCCAAATCCACGGGACCGGCGGACCTCCTGCAGGCTTGCCATGGAAGGCTGCCTGACTGCCGCCTTCCAGGGACTGGCAGGGTGCCTGCCACCGCTTGCTGCCCCAGGCACGTGCTTGGAGCACTGGTGCCTGGAGCCGCCGCTGGTGGCCAGTATTAATTTTTATAGTCCTTGTGGGCCCCCACCTTCTGTACTTGAAGTGGCAGAGTGGGGAATCAGTCTTGAATCTCCCTGTATACAGGGGCTCTGGCTTCTCTACAGTTTCTCATTTACTCCCCATCCTTGGACACATTCATTTCTCCACCTCCAGGAAGATGAGATTTTGGTCACATTATCAATTTCCCAAGGAAAACTTTAGCCTCTCTAAAGGCTGTAGGAAGTCACTTATGTTACCATAGCCTCCCAAATTCTTGCTTCTTTTCTTTATTTCTTTGAGATCTTTTAACAGAAACACCAGATAACGGTGAGCAGTTTATACAAATATAAAACTTCTCTGAAGTGCCCCGCCCCCTCCTTTCCCACCAGTCACAATCTCTCTGCCCCTCAAGGAGTGGTCGAATTATTTTTGATATATTTAAGTAGCCTTTTTATCGTTTCATTACAACCCCAAACTACACCCTTTACGAAACACACAACCAAAACC
Source organism: Mauremys mutica (assembly GCF_020497125.1). Classification (NCBI taxonomy): domain Eukaryota; kingdom Metazoa; phylum Chordata; order Testudines; family Geoemydidae; genus Mauremys; species Mauremys mutica. The sequence continues at coordinate 44,219,378 of NC_059080.1, forward strand.
ATGAAGAGGAAGCTTACAGGGAATGTGGGTAGGAGAGGCGAGAATCTATAGCAGGCTAAAAAATACAAAAACACCCCTCCTCCAAAGAACAGCATGAACGCAAGAACTACGCGTTGGATTCCAAATGAGAAGCCTGAGATCTGACCGCACTGCTCTGTGTTACTGTGCCAGTTAGGGACACCTGGGTGATCCAGCCTATTATAAATATACAGAAATGGTTTTCTGCTATATGTGAAAATTAACCTTTCCACCATCTTTCCACTGTTCCGGTACATTATCACTCAGGAATCAGTTAAAAGAAAATAGTTGTATTTACAGGAGTGTTTTTAAAGGAAATTGGAGGAATTAGGCCTTTAATTTCCATTGATGGTGGAACGCAGGGCTTACTGAGTGCCTGACTCCCTTAGATTCCTTTGACAATGACAGCATCAGTGAAGGGTCAGAAAGGCGCTTATACACCACATTGAAAATGCACAATGCAGCCAGAGACTGTTTGGGGGTGAAAACTGCAGACAAGCTATAAACTCTGGCTCTGATTTATAAAAGAGCCTAAGAGAGTTAGGTGCCAAAATCCTTGTGATGGTCAGGGGGAGTTGGGAACCTAACTCCATTATCCTCCATTGGAATTGCAAGTCTACAGCAATACTTCCAATCCCGTCTAAAAAGAGAGGATAAATTGTCACACATATCTGATTCCAATAATCACAGGTACTTTCATTTTCATCTGTCCTGCCAGGTAGGTAGCCAAATATTCTTATCTCTCTGGGGTGATCCAAAGCCACTCAGGCCAGAGAGGACGTTTCCTTTGACCACAAAAGATTTTGGTTCAACATCTAGCCATTAATATCTTGGAATGGGAGGTCATTGACCTCCTGTTATTATTTCTCTACTGCAACGGAGGTAGAACATCACATCACTGGTTGGAAACATATAGCAATGGAGAAGTCTGATGCCTTCTATCTGAGCTCCAGTGCAGGTAATTCAGAACATCAATGGAAGGGGTTTGTGTCTCTTATAAGAAGCGGGATATGCAAATGGAAGAGACACTTTCCTGTTTAAATTTGTCTCACAATGCCAAGGCTGCACCCGCAGAGATAATCCAGAGCTCTGCAATTGTGCAATTACCAACCAATCCCCCGCCCCGAGAACTTCCCCTTCAATCACCGGGGGAAATGGGACCTTGGATTCACTTACTTTTTGCTATAACATCTTTTAAAGGTAGTTTTTGTACCCTAAGTATTTTGCAGTCATCACAAGAACAATTGCAAGGATTAAGCACCAAGAATAGCTTTATTGGGGTCCATCTTAAAGGTGACAATTGAATGTTCACTCTTTTTATGCTAACATCTATAAAGTGTATTTATTCCCAGGTGCCCAGTCTCAGGTGCAGCTGGTGGAGTCCGGAGGGGATGTGTAAAAGCCTGGAAACTCTCTCCGCCTCTCCTGCAAAGCCTCCGGGTTCAGATTAGAAGACTGTGGATATGGACTGGGTCCATCAGGCTCCTGGGAAGAGTCTTGAGTGGTTGGCTAGGGTTAACTCCCCAAGTGGATAGAGCCAATGGCATTTTCAGGCTGTCCAAGGGCAAGTCACCATCTCCAGAAACACAGCGAGTGGAAGCTAGTATGAGCTGAAACAAAAACCTCTTCCTGAAGAGAGGATCATTGACTGGAAGTGTCAAGGCTGATTCCCCACTCTAGGACTTCGAGTGCAGAAGGTGAGAGCCTGCAAGGACCCTAAAAATTAACACTGGCCACTCCAGGCTTGTATTAAAGTCCCAAGGTCATAGCTTTACCTGGCCTTGGGTTAGTAGAGCTGACATCACCCAAGAGCAGAACCCCTTTCAGAGCCCAGGAAGGCGCACTTGCGAATTCCTCCCTGTGAGGTACACCCAAGCCTTTTCACACACACACACTGAGAAAGGAAAAGATAAAAATAAAAAAAACAGCTGTTGCCACCAGCTAACTAAAAAAAAAAGTTCACAAACCTCTGAAGACACAGAAATCCAATCATGTCCTTTAAAAAGGTAATTTAGAAAAAAAGGGGGGGGGAAGAAAAGAAAAATACATCCGGGCACTCAGGCTATTGCTAGATTTTAAAAGAACAACTGCAAGGATTAAGAACCAAGAATAGCTTTCTTGGGGTCCAGCTTAAAGGTTACAACAAGGAAACTAAAGCACCTGGGGTTAGCACAGAGGAATCCACAAACCAAAATAAGAAGATCTCTGGTTGTGTCATTCTAACATTTCTACTTCCATATCTGGGGTTCCAAATGAGTAGTTTCTAGGTATGATACTGATGATTTTTATACCTGGGCCCAAGCTTCTTACAGCATAGCTGCTGCCCTGTCCCTCTGCAGCGAGAGAACAAAAGACCCCTACACCCAGCAGTTTGTCACAATTTGAAAGGGTGCAGCTTCCCTATTGGTTCCCCTGGCCAGGTGCCAACTCACATTAAGTTTACCTCTTAACCCTTTACAGGTAAGGCAATTAGGGTACAGCTGCTTAGGAGGATTCTGTAGCTAAGTGAATGGTTGGGGAATTACACAAGGATGCTACCCCCCCCCTCACATTTATCGCAGGAAGGGAGGGGTCTGTGATAAAGGACTTTCTTTGTAGAGGGGCCAACACAAAGGCCTTTGCACCTACTGAACTCCACCTAAGCCGCCTGTGGCTGCGTGTAGTTTCTAGGTATGATACTGATGATTTTTATACCTGGGCCCAAGCTTCTTACAGCATAGCTGCTGCCCTGTCCCTCTGCAGCGAGAGAACAAAAGACCCCTACACCCAGCAGTTTGTCACAATTTGAAAGGGTGCAGCTTCCCTATTGGTTCCCCTGGCCAGGTGCCAACTCACATTAAGTTTACCTCTTAACCCTTTACAGGTAAGGCAATTAGGGTACAGCTGCTTAGGAGGATTCTGTAGCTAAGTGAATGGTTGGGGAATTACACAAGGATGCTACCCCCCCCCTCACATTTATCGCAGGAAGGGAGGGGTCTGTGATAAAGGACTTTCTTTGTAGAGGGGCCAACACAAAGGCCTTTGCACCTACTGAACTCCACCTAAGCCGCCTGTGGCTGCGTGTAGTTTCTAGGTATGATACTGATGATTTTTATACCTGGGCCCAAGCTTCTTACAGCATAGCTGCTGCCCTGTCCCTCTGCAGCGAGAGAACAAAAGACCCCTACACCCAGCAGTTTGTCACAATTTGAAAGGGTGCAGCTTCCCTATTGGTTCCCCTGGCCAGGTGCCAACTCACATTAAGTTTACCTCTTAACCCTTTACAGGTAAGGCAATTAGGGTACAGCTGCTTAGGAGGATTCTGTAGCTAAGTGAATGGTTGGGGAATTACACAAGGATGCTACCCCCCCTCACATTTATCGCAGGAAGGGAGGGGTCTGTGATAAAGGACTTTCTTTGTAGAGGGGCCAACACAAAGGCCTTTGAACCTACTGAACTCCACCTAAGCCGCCTGTGGCTGCGTGACTTTTATTCTTTGTCTGTTTCACTAAGCAACTTTACTTCAATATCCTTTTGATCATTATAACCTGGAGCATAAGTTTCATGAAGCATCTTTGTAAACTCTTCCTATATTCATTCTCCTGCAAAGGAATGGCTCGGTGATATAAATAATTGCTCGTATGTAACATGGGCCACAACACTGAAGGGAATAAAGACAGAGATTAGATACATAGAGGGGGTGGATGGGGATGGATAGATAGATCACTCAACTGCTTTCATTTAGTGGTTATATATTTTCAAATTAAAAGGTGCAAAGGAAATGCAGTTAGTGGACTCTGTGACCCACCTGCCGTTACATTTAACAACACGATTCAGCGTCACACGTCCTGGATCCCATTTTATATTGTCTCCACGCCCCCAGCCTCCTCCCCCGGCCCATGCAAATGAGCTCCCCGGGGCCCTATTCATAGCCCAGTCCCGGCCGCTCACCCCGCTCAGAGCCAGCGCCGGGCTTCACCTTCCCATCCCGCCTGGGGACCGAGCCGCCAGCCGCAGCCATGACCCCCAGCCTGGCCATCGTCTTCCTCCTGCTGCTCCCCGCGGGTACGGGCGGGATCTGCGCTGCTGCTCCGCGCCCGGTATCGCGTGTTCCCTAATAACTGCGCCTCCGGGAATCACTGCAATATTCCCCCTTTATCTCTGCAGGTGTCTATTCCCAGGTCAGCCTGGTGGAGTCCGGTGGGGGAGTCAAGAAGCCCGGGGAGATTCTCAGACTGACCTGCACCGTGTCCGGATTCTCCATCACTAGCTACCATGTGCACTGGGTCGGCCAGCCAGCGGGGAAAGGGCTGGAATGTATGGGAGTTATCTGGGGTGATGGAAACAATAACTATAATGACGCTGTCAAAAATCGCCTCACCATCACCAGAGACACTTCCAAGAGCCAAGTGTTCCTGCAACTGACCGGCCTGCAGCCCGCAGACACCTCCGTGTATTACTGTGCCAGAGACACACAGTAAGAAGAAACCTATCGGAGCCCGGCCTAAAACTAACGGTGCAGAGAACCAGCCTTCCCGTGTGACGCGCAGAGAGCAGCAGCTGCCAGCACCGCGGTCTCTCTGCTTAGTTAGTTTTTTGCTTCATGCAGATTCCTCAGCAAGTTACAAGCGCTTGTGTTAAACTCCGCCTCACCCGAAATCACACAGTGAATCAGCGACACCGAGCCTGGGACTGGAACCCAGGAGTCCTGACTCCGAGGGCCCTGCTCTGCCAATGTGTCTATCATTGTGCTAACAAGGGGAAGGAAAGACCCCAGGGATATTCATACCTAGACTCACGCTATAGCAACTAGATTATTCTTCCCTCCCACCATGGCTGGGGAAATAAACAGGGAGTCTTTACACTGGTGCCCGCTGCAGACACTAGAGCCCGGCTATCATATGGGAGCCAGGAACAGAGCCCAGGCCTTCTATTTCCTGGAGGATAAAGTCTGAGTCGTTGGCTCAAGGGCCTGTGGACAGAAAGGAAAAAGCCACCAACACCCCACTCTGGAGTCTGGCTCTATGCCTGCAAGGTTGTGAGCGGGCTAAATCTCTCCCCTCTCAGCCCATTGATAAATCTCTGCCAGGGCTGGCTCTAGGTCTTTTGCCACCCCGAGCAAAAAACCCTCCCAGAGAGCAACTACCGAAGCAAAAAAAAAATCTTTTGGAATGCTGCCCCTGGAATTCCGGGTCCCTCCATCCCACTCTTCCTTTGCGCTGCCGCTGAAGTGCCAGGAACAGAGCCCGGGGCTGGACCAGACAAATGTCTGCAGGGTCTAGTTCTCTTTAAGATCTTGCCATCCCTACTAATGGGACTGACCCCACTGGCTCCCGTGGAACAATTTGTGGGGTAAGGATTACTAGGCTAGGAAGGGTTTGCCGGACCACTCTCAAAATCCCAATGGAGCTGAAATCAAGAACCTCTCCGAGCGCAGACCTCACTGTGTCCAATCAGGTTTGCCTCTCTGGGCTCCAATCTATGTAGGGTTTAAATGGAAATCGGGACCGTTTCCAAGCTAACCAGTTTGCAATAAACTCAGAAGCCCTCAGCCCTGAATTTCAGGGGTGTGCGAGGGACCAACACATCTGGGAAGAGGAGAGCACAGAGGGGCTAGCACAGACGTGTCAGCCAAGGCAGGGTCCCTTCACTGGGATACCTTGGAACTTCGATGGTTTATAACAGGGATAAGCAACCTTTGGCTTGGCCGGTTTGTTTACCTACTGCTCTGCAGGTTCAGCCCATTGGGCTCCCACTGGCTGTTGTTTGCCGCTCCTGGCCAATGGGGGGAGCGGGAAGCAGCATGGGCCGAGGGATGTGCTGGCCGCCGCTTCCCGCCGCCCCCAGTGGCCTTAGCAGCATTATGGGCCGAACCTGCAGCCGCAGCCCGGCCAACCAGTGGGCTTCCCCAGGGCCTGGTGCCAAATGTTGCCAATCCCTGTAACGTTTATAACGTGAGAGCGCAGTAAGGTAGCTGAGGGGAACAGGTCCGCCCTGGGGGCAAGTGGGGCAATCTGCCCCCGGCCCCCACGAGAATACAGGATTCTATAGTTTTGCAATTCTTCTTCTTATGGAAGCTGCCCCCAAAATTGTTTTCCCCAGGCCCCCTGAATCCTCTGGGCAGCCCTGGGTAAAAAAACCCAATACCTCCCTCCCCCTCCAAACCAGAAGCCTCATTGAGACAAATGGGAAACTCCCAGAGAGGAAAGAAAGCAGCACTTGGCCCTTGACCCACATCTGAACAGTTCAGAACTTTAGGCCAATTCCACCAATTCCCCAGAATCGCCCCGCACCTCAGAGGGCCCCGCGCCCAGTGAGGATCCCTTCCCTGGCTAGAGGCACCTTTTCAATTTTAACTCACTTGGCGGCGCTTTGGGTCTTCGGCGGCGGGTCCTTCGCTTGCTCTGGGTCTTCGGCAGCACTTTGGCAGCGTGTCCTTCAGTGCCGCCGGAGATCTGGAGCGAGAGAAGGACCCCGGGGAAGACCCAGAGCCCTGCCCGGTGAGTACAAGCCCCATGTGTTTTTTTACATTTTTTTTTATAGTCATCCCTGACAGCCCGAGGAAACTGTTCAAATCGGGCCCCACACTTCCTAAAGCTGGCCCTGTCTGAACTTCCCAGGACACATTTCCCTCTGCTCCCTCCCTGCACTTTCCAGCGGACCCGGACATTGCTGGGAAGGCGGATGGGCAGGGAATTCAGTTCCAGCCCTCGCTCAGCGCCCCGAGGAATTTTCACCTACTAGAGAGCGGCTCAGCCCAGTTTGATCCTGTGACCCGACCCCACCTGAGTCACTGACCCCCCAGTGACCGGCCGTTCCACAGCCTCACGGCCCAGGAGTCTCCCACTACCAGGTAACTTCATTATAAGCAGGCCCTGAACACATGTTATGGGGAGCGGTGTCTTTAAAGACATTCATGTCTTCCTTATGCAAAGGAAAAATGAGGAACTCGCCGTTCCCCGCAAGAGCCAGACTGGTCTCTGAACCGAGTGCAGTCATTCATACCAGTAAGGGAAGGAGTTTGAGTCTCTTATAAGGAGGGGGATATGCAAATAGGGGGGACAGGTTCCTGTTTAAATCTCTCTCTCTCTCCATGCCCAAGCTGCGGGCCTAGAGACAAGCCGTTACCAGCCAACACCCAACACCCCCGTGAGACCTTTCCCCTCCTACACCAGGCAAAATGAGACTTTGGCTGCAATTCCTTTTCATTGTAGCAGCTTGAAGGGTAATTTCTCCCAGCGGTTGTCCCAGGTACCTGTTCCCAGCTGCTGGTGGAGTCCGCAGGGGATGTGAAAAAGGCCCGGAGACTCTCTCCATCTCCCCTGAAAAGCCTCCGGGTTCACCTTCAGCAGCCTCTGGAGGCATGGGTCTGGCAGGGCCCCGGGGAGGGCCTGGAGTGGGTCTCCCTCCTGTATCCGAGTGTGGAACTACACACTACTCCACTCTGTCAAGGGGCGATTCGTCACCCCCAGCGATAATCCCAACCAGCTGTATTTGCAAATGAACAGCCCGAGACCCGAGGACACCGCCCGGTATCACCGTGCCAGAGACACAGCGACGGGAGTCCCAATAGTGTTAATACAAAAAATTCAACCTGCAGAATTCCGTGGGGGCAGCAGATTCATACACAATACAGCTATGGGAAAATTGGTTTTAACCCTATAATTCCCTGGCTATGTCACCCATTGCGGCACAAACCCTCTATGGGCCTGTGGGGGAGAGATCATCACTTCCTGTATGCACCCAAACTCCGCTACTCCTGGGTATGAGTCACGGCTGGGATTTTCAAAGGAGTCTCGCGGATTTACTTACCCACCTCACATCCGAAGCTCACGATCTAATCTCTCAGGTTGTGTAAAGGGGCGGAGATAAGGAGGAACTCACACTACATTTCCATAACTCCCTACTGTCTGCTGACGGGGAACACCGCAGGTCATAACTATACGAGACAGCACCGAGCCCTTACTAGTGAAGAGAGAAAGAAAGAAAGAAAGAAAGATTATACACATACCTAATAACTAAATGATACTTAATGGATGGGGGGGCATGGGGATAGATAGATGATCACGCAACTGCGTTCATTCAGTGATTCTATATATTCAAATTGAATGGAGGTTTAAAGAGTTGGACTCTCTAACCCACCTGCCACTAGAATGAAGTGCGATGCACTGTCACATATCTCCTAGGGTCCCCCGTTATATAGTCCCCACCCCCGGCCCATGCAAATGAGCTCCCCGGGGCCCTGTTCATAGCCCAGTCCCGGCCGCTCACCCCGCTCAGAGCCAGCGCCGGGCTTCAGCTTCCCATCCCGCCTGGGGACCGAGCCGCCCGCCGCAGACATGACCCCCAGCCTGGCCATCGCCTTCCTCCTGCTGCTCCCCGCGGGTACGGGCGGGACATGCGCTGCGCCTGGGCGCCCGGTACCGCGTGTTCCCTAATAACTGCACCTCCGGGAATCACTGCAGTATTCCCCCTTTATTTCCCTCTCTGCAGGTGTCTATTCCCAGGTCAGTCTGGTGGAGTCCGGAGGGGGAGTCAAGAAGCCCGGGGAGACCCTCAGACTGACCTGCACCGTGGCCGGATTCTCTCTCACTAGCTACGAGGTGCACTGGGTCCGCCAGCCAGCGGGGAAAGGGCTGGACTGGCTGGCAATTATCTGGGATGATGGGGGCACTGCTTATAGCAATGCTCTCAAAAATCGCCTCAGCATTGTTGAGTCTGAACTTTTTATGAGTTTAAACTTAACCCAGACTTGATGTCTCTATCTGAAACTTTTAATCAAAGCTCTGACCTGCGAACTACTCATGACACCCCCTCCCCTTAAGTAGCCATCCCCCCCCTTTGTCTTTTCTAATTTACATTTTAACCTGTTTTATCCTGTAGAATCTTGATTGATTATGCATGACCATTATGATCTCTTAATCACTTTGTTTACTTCTGTGTATAAATATTGATGCTCACCCCTAATAAACTTGCCACACTTACTCCGAAAGCTTTTAAGCTAAGGATAGTGTGAGCCCGTTGATCAACGAAGTGTTGTCTGGTCTCTGACAGATTTGTGAGCCCCATACCAACTCCGCACGAACTCGGGTGCTGGAGAGGTGAGTAAGGACTTGCTTTTTTACCTAACAGCATCACCAAAAACAATTCCAAAAGCCAAGTGTTCCTGCAACTGAGCGGCCTGCAGCCCGCAGACACCTCCGTGTATTACTGTGCCAGAGACACACAATGAGAGGAAACCTATCCGAGCCCGGCCTAAAACTAACCCTGCAGAGAACCAACATTCCCGATTGAGTTACAGACAAAGCAGCGGCTGCCAACACCGCGTTCTTTCCGCTTCGTTAGTTATTCGCTTTCTCCAGATACCATGGCAAGTTGAAGTAATTGTGAATTAAATTAAACCCCATATCACCCAAAGTCACACAGCGGATCAGAACTCCCAAGGCTGCGAGTCAGGCCCAGGAGTCTTTCACGTGGCTACCTGCGCTCTGAGATTTTCTGTCATTCTGCCGAGAAATGAGGGGAAAAACCCCAATTATTTTCATTCCTAAATTCTTGCTATTGCAGCTAGAGTCCCGAGATTGCTCTTTCCCAGGGGCGGCTCTAGACCCCAGCGCGCCAAGCAGGCGCGTGGGGCGGCCCTTTCCCGGGGGGGCGGCATTTGGCTCCGGTGGACCTGCCGCAGGCACCGGAGCCCGGGACGAGCGGACCTGCCGCAGGCATGCCTGCGGGAGCTCAACCGGAGCCGCGGGAAGAGGGGACCCGCCGCGGGACCGGGGAAGGGCGGCGCAGCGCACCGCGCTGCTTGGGGCAGCCTGATTTCTAGAGCCGCCCCTGCTCTTTCCTCCCCTAGCTGGGAAGATGAACCAGAAGTCTCTACACCCGGTGCCTGCTGGACAATCTAGTACCGCACTGTCATTCTAGAAGTGGGAATTCCGTTCTCTGCAGGCATTACCCGACCAGGTCATGTATTCAGATCAAACACTCAAAAAGGGAGGATCTAGCTACGTGTGTAAGGCGCTGAGTGTGTTTCAAACCCCTGGGATTTTCACGAGAGCTCAGTATCTTCAGAAGCTCAGATTCCTGCGTGTTTGGATCGTATCTATACCAGCCTCCATGTTTAAGTTCCCAGCCCCACATCATTACCCCCAGTTACCCGGCAACAATCACTGTTCTCTCTGAGCAGCCATTAGGAACATGGGATCCTAGCAACTGCCAGCCTCCAGAATCTCCCAGGGCCCATTTAGCCCAGTCTCCTGCCTCAACAGTAGCTTCGTAGGAAGCAGCAATAAACACAGCTATTGTCAAGTAAGCTACCCGGAGGGTATGGTTCCTCATAATCCGGGATCAGTGAGTGGCTGGTTTACTCACCCAGCAAGAGTTCATCTCCTTACCCAAATTCAAGGGCTGAGAGTTTTCAAACCATTTCATGTATTTGAAATGGCCAATTAAATTCCCTTCTCAATTTAAAAAAAAATCTCCTTTTCAGGATCGAATTCTCTGATTGGTATTTGTGGGGTTTAAGGAGGAAAAGGAGAAGATACCGAATTAACTGTTTCAACCACAGATATCCTACGTAACATGAGAAAACTCCTACAGCTTCAGACAGAGGCGATTTTGAGAGTTTAGCCCTACAGGGAAATAAATCAATTAGTCTTACAGTCTCAAAGATACCTAAGGCAGTTAGCTGCCCCTATGAAGAGATAGCAAGGATGACATTCAGAACAGGCCGTTTCTCCTTGAAAACCTGCAATACTAAAAAAGTGAAGAGAGACGGAGAGAGAGAGAGAGATACATATGTATTAAATATCAGAGAGGTAGCTGTGTTAGTCTGGATCTGTAAAAGCAGCAAAGAGTCCTGTGGCACTTTGTAGACTAACAGAGGTATTGGAGCATGAGGTTTTGTGGGTGAATACCCAATTCGTCTACATCCATGTAGTGGAAATTTCCAGAGGCAGGTATAAATATGCAAGCAAGAATCAGGCAGATAGGAGGTTAGTTCAATCAGGGAGGATGAGGCTCTCTTCTAGCAGTTGAGGTGTGAACACCAAGGGAGAAGAAACTGCTTTCCTAGTTGGCTAGCCATTCACAGTCTTTGTTTAATCCTGAGCTGATTATGTCAAATTTGCAGATGAACTAAACAGTTCAGCAGTTTCTCTTTGGAGTCTGGTCCTGAAGTTTTTTGCTGCAGGATGGCCACCTTTAGATCTGCTATTGTGTGGCCAGGGAGGATGAAGTGTTCTCCTACAGGTTTTTGTATATTGCCATTCCTAATATCGGATTTGTGTCCATTTATCCTTTTCTGTAGGGACTGTCCAGTTTGGCCGATGTACATAGCAGAGGGGCATTGCTGGCATATGATGGCGTATATTACATTGGTGGATGTGCAGGTGAATGAACCGGTGATGGTGTGGCTGATCTGCTTAGGTCCTGTGATGGTGGCTCTGGTGTAGATATGTGGGCAGAGTGGGCATCGAGGTTTGTGCACCAGGGTTTATATAAGCGACTCATTCCAGTCCCTTGCCAGGAGTCTGTTGGCAGGGCCAGCTTTAGGCCCATTCCCCGACTCCCCCAACCCAGCCTGTGCCTAAGGGGGGCCGGAGCCCATCCAGAGCACGGCAAGTCCCTGCCCCACCCCTCAGCCGGAGCGCGGCGAGTCCCACGGCCCCGATCCCCAGGCAGGAGTTCAGCGAATCCCCCGGCCCTGCTATTCCGTCTGGAGTGTGGCAAGTCCTGCTGCTCCAATCCCCAGCCGGAGGGCAGCAATCCGAAGTGCTGCGAAAACCTAGGCGCCGCCCTGTGAGTACAAGCCCCACGAAAGGGGCCCAGCACTTGCTAAAACCGGCCCTGCCTGTTGGACCCAGCTCATATCCTAGCTGCTGAATGAACCCGGAGGCTTTGCAGGAGAGGCGGAGAGAGTCTCCGGGCTTTTTCACATCCTCTCCGGACTCCACCAGCTGCACCTGGGACCGGGGACCTGAGAATAAAAACAGGTTGTAAATATCGATACAGCGGTGACACAATATTCTTCGAACTGCCAGTTATTCAGAGGAGAAAAATACCAGCTCTGGCTGGTCACTGCACAGACCCAGGGGCCAGGGGCGGCTCTAGGATTTCCGCCGCCCCAAGCAGGGCGGCATGCTGCGGGGGCTGCTCTGGCAGTCGCCGGTCCCGTGGCTCCGGTGGACCTCCTGCAGATGCCTGCAGATGCTCCACCGAAGCCGTGGGACCAGTGAACCCTCCGCAGGCACGTCTGCGGGAGGTCCACCGGAGCTGCGGGATCAGCGGACCTTCCGCAGGCATGCCTGCAGGAGGTCCACTGGAGCCGCCTGCCACCCTCCCGCGGGATGCCGCCCCAAGTGCACGCTTGGCGCGCTGGGGTCTGGAGCTGGCCCTGCCAGGTTCTGCGGATTGTGTTTTCCGGGGGGCAGCGAGAGGCACAGATTTAAACAGGAAACTGTCCCCCTCATTTGCATGCCCCTGCTTTATAAGAGACACACACTCCTGCTGCCAGGGATCTGAGTGAGTCGCCCTAGGGCTCCCGGTGCAGGAGTCAGAGTGTCCCGTCCTGTGTATCTGTGCAGCGCCGGGCACTAGGATCCTCCTGACACTTTCGCACCCCTGGGAAGAATGAACAGCTCCCTGCAGTGACTGTATTTCCTCACAGAGGAACTTAGGGCCAAGTAATTGCTTGGCCCTTCTCCATATGGCTAAACCTGCCAGGGAACATTTCCCCTCTGGTCACTGCACAGTTCAATGGAACCGGTCACTGCTGGGAAGAGGATCCAGTCCCAACTCTCTTCCAGTGCCAGCGGGTGTCCCCAGCCCCACGGGACCAAGTGAGGTGGCCCTTCCCCACTCACAGCCCCGCTGGTCGTGGGCCGGAGCTGCAGAGCTAAGAGTCACCCTATCTCATGAATATTTATATTTCCATATAGTTAATCTATTTGTTCATTTATTTTACCAAAAACAAGCAAGCAAAACTCGGCCAGGACCTGAGCATCTTCCATCACCAAGTCACATGAATACGAACAGGCCCTGAAGTTGAGTCCTCTGGAATTGTGTGATTTCAGGGAAACTTCTTGTATTATTAATTATTATTAATTACTATTATTGTTTTATTTTATCCTAAATACACTCAAGATCCCACCGCACTGAGGATGATGGCCCAGCACACACCCTCATGAGAATAACCCCTAGTTTTCCACCTAAGATGTCCCCTGAAACTGACAAGGACTGTAACCCTGGGAAAGGATTGGGCCCAGACTAGAAAGGAGTCTAGTCTGTGAAAGGAGCTTACTGGAACATCTCTGACGGTGAGATTTACCTGTAATCAGTTTCTTAATGTATTAGGCTTAGACTTGTGTGGTTTTGTTTTATTTTGCTTGGTAACTTACTTTGGTCTCTCTGTTATTACTTGAAACCACTTTTAATACTTAACAAAATCACTTTTGTTTTTCAATTAACCAACACTATTTAACCACCTGGGGGAGCAAACCGCTGTGCATCTCTCTATCAGTGTTTATAGAGGGCAGACAATTCATTAGTTTACCATTTGTAAGCTTTATACAGAGTAAAATGGATTTATTTGGGGTTCGGATCCCATGGGGAACTGGGTGTCTGGGTACTGCAGATAGGTGACCTGCTGAGCAGTTTTTAGTTAAAGTCTGCAGCTTTGGGGGCGTGGACCAGACCCTGGGTCTGTGTTGCAGCAGGCTAGCGTGTCTGGCTCAACAAGACAGCAGGAAAATGACTACCAATGAGGAAGCTACAAAACTAGAGCTTGCAAGACTGGAGGCAGAAGAAAAGGCAAAGAACCGTGAGTTTCAAATGTGGGAGGTAGAAATGAGGCAGAAGCAGCCAGACAAAAGGCTGCACTTAACTACAAGCCCTGTAGTTAACAGAGAAAGACATTGTGACCCAGAAGCAGGAACTGGCTGTAATGGAGTGGCAGTGACAAAAACCCTTCAGCAGCTGGCTCAACTTCCCCCAAAATGCACAAATGGGAATGGTTATGTCCACAGTATGATGAATCCAGTGATTTTGCAGAATATTTCATCACCTTTGGGAGACTGTGCACTCTGACTACTTTAGTTGCAAAGTTGACTGGGAGAGCTCTGGAGATGTTGAATAAGATGCCTATTGATGATGGTTCAACGATGGTAAATTTAAGGAACTGGTTTTGAAACAGTTGCAGATTACACATGGCACCTATAGTGTAAAATTCAGGAGTTTTAAGAGGGGATCTGGATTAAGTAATGTGGCTTATGTAAATGAAATGAGAGATTTGTCAGACAAATGGGTGAGGGGAAAAGGCATTACAAGCTTTGAAGAAATGTGTGATTTGGTTACTCAGGAACAATTCCTGAATATGTGCAGTGATAATGTAAAACAGAATTTGTGGGAACAAAAAGGTTGAATGCAGTGGGTGAATTAGCTGGATTGGCAGACACTTTTGAGCAATCACAAGCTGCAGTTTAGAAACCACTGGTAGAGGGGTACAGGGTTTGACAAAAAGCAGAAACACTGTCTTATCCCTGGGAAAAAGGAGGGCTGGGCATTCACTTCACTTCCCCTGTTACACATCCAGATCTC